>NW_026578660.1:0-24758 GCF_029603195.1 Condylostylus longicornis
CGTAAACCGACTCACAACAAATGTTGCTGAACGTTTTGTTGAAGATCGATGCGCCAAATCTGAAAATGTTTTCCGTCTTGGTGAAAATTCAAGATTGGAAACTTATTGACGTCTCATAGTTATTTTCACTCCCTTCACCATGAGGCGGCGGCCTGTTTGAAAAAATTGATGCTGGCCACATAATCGATGCAGCCATCCTGAGAAATGGGTGCTGGAACGTTCGGCTTTGCAGTTGCGACAGCCCAACTGATTGGTGTGGCCCTGCTAATTATTGCCATTTTTGCTCCACATTATCATTATCAACCTGTTGTTTTGCCAGGTAGGATTTCCGAAGCCCCAGCCATTTGAATTCTCTTTCCAGGAGGACCATTCGCAATGTTTGATCTGTCCTTGTTTAAGGTTAAAGTTTCCTCCAATTGCATTCCAGTGACGGCAAGCATTTTCAGCATGAGTAGTATGCCTTCTAATATGCCGTCTCAAGCATGCATGGAATTCGTCTCAATGCTGAATGGAGGTTCTTTGAAACAAACTTCCGATTCATTATGCGGGCAAGTCCTTAACCTCTTCATCCAAACTTCCTCTATTTTTGATATTTCAGGATCAAATTCAGTTACTTTGGATTCCCAACAACAGGTTGTGAAGAATTCTCTCGAATTTCGACTGCATCTTTATTCGCAATTATCTTTTTTATCATCGCGTCATTGTGCTGTTTTATGGGATTTCTCACAACGATGGTCTTTTTTGTCTGTCGCCCATTGATGGTTGTAAGGAAGGGAATCATTGCATTCTGTATGGGATCGCTTTTGTTTTCTACTTTGGCTTGCCTCTTTTACGGATTTCTTGGAGGAACTCTACGGAGCGTTGTTTTTCTTGGAGGATTTTTTCGGCCAGGAAATTCCCAAATTACACAAAATTATTTCTCTTACGGTTCAGGTGAGACCAATCAATCTCTGAACAACTAATACTTTTGTGATCAGGTTTCGCGATTGCCATTTGCGCTGCTATCTGGTCTTGGACGCTTCCACTTTGGGCTGTATGGGCAGTCAAGCTAAAATACTGTCACGACTATTGGTCGGATGAAGACGAGCGTGATGCAGAAGCCGCTGAGCTCGTCGCTGAAATTCGTCGGGAAGCTCAAAAATTAGACCCTGAAACTGCCGATGCAATTTTAAATCCCGTCAGTGCATACGATATTGTCAACTGGTACTCAGGGCAGCAGTAGCTGAAACTCAGCAACTATTTGCCTCCAATGTTTTCTTTCGCCATCAAACAACTTCATAGATAGTGCATGCGGAACCACATTTATTTTAGACCACAGAGAATAATTCAAGTGCCATCAGCGCACCCTTATTTCGGATTAGTCCAGCTGTAAAGCAGATGCCTGAGACTATCCTAAATCAAGCTCCCATTGCGGGCCATCTCTTGGCGACGACGTACCCTCATGAAGCATCGCATATCGTTATCCGTCCAGAAGGCTCCTCATCCGTCTTTCCCTCACAGACTGAGGGGCGCTACGAACCAATTAACCGAGCTGAGAATCGACTTCCTCCAGTCATTCCTGCAGACCTCTCGCCCTTCAGAGGCCGCACTCCCCTCCCTTACGGTAAGGCATCAAGATTAAGTTACCCGGTCTCATCCTGTTTGTTGAAGAACCACAAGGCTACGTTCATATATTCCCTCGTGATGGAAGCGGAGCCAAATTGGGACTTGCAGGATTGGCTGGTGCGTTCGTCTTCGGTAATTTCTTTTTTATCTAGTCTTTCCTTGACAGGCTTTGATGAGACTGGATATGGAAGCGGTAAATATCGAGTGACAGCGCTGCATTTCATGTCCTTCAATCAGGAGCGCTTGATGAATTCGGCCAACCGATTCCAGACGAAGTCCTTCTCGCTCAAGCACAGTCCCAAGCAGGTCCACTGGGAGACTTCTTCTCAGATGAAGCCTTCGCAGAATTAGCGGGAGGATTCAAAGGAACAGACGGAAAGTTTTTGGCGATGACTGCGTATGGCGCGGTGCCACTTCCGGATCAAATGCTGAAATCCATTCCAGAAAAACTTGTTTCGCGGCCGATAGTGCAAGTGAGTCAATTGAAGGACAACGCCGGTTGTGGAGTGCATCTTACAGGAGCGGGATATTTTTGTGTTGAAACAAGAAGAAAGGACTCGAGTGGTCGAGCGAGACTACACTCAGTTTGAGCACTCGTTTGTGGACATTCCTAAAGCTCTGGTTGTTGACAAAATTGAGTTGCAAAAAAGAACAAGAATCATCGAAGTTCCACATTTCAACTATAAGCCAATCGTTGAGGACAAAATTGTAGAGATCCCACTTGTAAGTCATCAATTATCACCAAGACAGTCAATCATGAATCAATCATCATATTGACGAAATTATTCCTCTTTAGGGAATCAAATACGTTGAAATTCCGATTGAAGTCGCTTGCCGGGCTCCCCCGCGCATCGTCCCTGTCCCAAAACCGCACATCGTCGAGCGTATCATCGAAACAACAAAGCCTGTCGTTCAAGAAAAGATCATTGAGGTCCCAGAAGTCGTTCGGAGAAAAGTGAGCGGACGTGTGAATCCAAGCGCAATTGGTCTTTGCAGGTTCCTAAAGTCGTCATCAAAGATATTCCATACGTTGTCCCAAAATATGTTGAAAAAATCATTGAGGTTCCATATCAACCTGGTCAAACGTTGCCGCACCCGCAGGTAGAACGAGTGGAATGAAAGCGACGATTGATTTTTCTGAAACTTCAGGGGGCGCCAATGACTGTTTTGCCTCAACCACCCCCTTTACCAGGTGCGCCACCTATTTGTAATGAACATTTGATCACTTGAAGGGATTCAGGAAAACGACCAGATCAATTAGGAGAGAGAAGCGACGCCGCAACGGCTTGGGGATCTGAAGTGGAGGAGAGACGTAAGAGACTGTTTGGTGCGTCGCAATTCAAGCATTTTGTAGGAACGACTTTCCAAGGATATCCGTCACCGTATCAAGGAACGGCTCCACCTCAATTTGGAGGACAACCCGCATTCCCACCTCCAGCTGGTAAAGCACGAGTTTCTAACTTCCCTATGCTCCGCGTCTGCAGGGGCCCCCATGCCGGTTACCTCTTCTGGAGCGCCGACATTACACCCACGCGCCTCACCACGGGTATGTTGAATACTGTAATGCAAAAATGGTTTGTTTGCAGGCTTACATCAAAGATGATGCTTTAGTCGTTCAAGAAGCAGGAGTTCCCGGAGAACCTCAAACGTTCTATCTAACACAAGGAATCAGACACGTTCAACTGCCATATGAAGCCGAAATTGAAGTAGCTGTTGTGTAAGTTGAACATTCGAATAATGATGAGTGATTGACTTTTGTTATAAGGGAACAAGAAGAAGTCCCAGAAGGTGTTCCAATTGCACAGCCCCATGTTCGATACATGGCTCCTGGCAGTAGAGCCTTAGCAGTAAGCTTTTCCTCGATCTTATTGAGGATTCACATTTCGGTCTTGATAGTATAACGACGGACGAAAAACGTCGTCGCGTGGGGATCCCCAGGATGCAATCTATGCAGGACCTATGGACCCAATTGTGTCACACGCAGCACCGGGAATGCGAGCGATTGAATTCAAAACTAAAGGGTATGAGCCAGATATCTTGACTCAACAAGGGGTTATAAAATATTCGAAGTTTGAATGCTGTTTGTCGAAAGACGTGAGCAAGGTTTTGCCGAACCTCCCCCCACACGCTCTAGTCCCAATGGACCCGCCAGGCACCCCCAATTTGAAGAAACTCGCAGCAGTGCATATGAAACATGCGGAACGGTTGAGTCCCAGATTGACTGCTCATGAAGAAACTGAGAGACTCAAGGAGGAGGAACGCAAAAAGAAAGTCACAGCGCAGAAGCAGTGATTTCAAATTTTGTAGCAGATTAAAATCTCATTTTGTTTTTGACGATTCGCTGTTTGTGGATTCGTTGGTCTCATCGTGAGAGAATCTCTAAAAACGCTACAGGCAGACCGTTATGTGAATTGTGAAAACGTGGGCGCAAAAAAGGCAGTTGATTACGAGCTCAATTTTTATTTCATTTGAGGCCCATCAAATTTATTTTTGATCTCAAACCACTCTCGCCCAAAGTTTTATAGAGCAGAGGGAAAAATGGATAGTTTTTGCCTCAGTCTGTTCGCTGGTGCGCCGCTTCGCAAAACTCAAAAGCCCAGCTTGTGTTTTGTCTTCGCAGGGGTCACTTTTAGTCAACCTATCAAGCAGGTTGTTGTTCGGAAGTACAACACATTGATCCATGCTCTAGTACGCGTCCAACATCTTCTTCTAGTGTTATCATTAGTATCATTGATAGCTGGGATCTGTAGTCATACTTGTCATTCTACACTATTACTGCCAAGATGCGGTAGGGCCCTTGTCTCTGATTCCCCTGGCATTTTGTCTCTTGTTGGTTGCCGTGGAGCCCACGGTAAGCAAGTAAGGTATCGATTCTTGTCATTTCTCTTTGTTTTAGACGCGCTTAATATCTATCGTTTTCTATATCTCTGTATTGAGCTTCATCGGAGCACTCTTTTTCATAAGTTACCTGCTCATTACCTGCAGAGGTGCCGAGCGTTCTTCAACAATCTTCTTTTCACTTCTACCTGTTCAGGCCAGTTCTGGACCCTTGATATCCCTGCGCAAGCGGTTTTGGGTTTAAGTGTTCTTGACGCGTTTCTAGCAGTACGCCAACACCATATGCATCTACTGAACATATAGGATTTTGAGCTCAGCTATTTGTTCTGGGATGTTCTCTTCGGATACTGGTACGCAATAGAGCTCAATCTACTTTTTATGTGAGTTGTTACAGGAGGAGCACGATCGACCGGAAGCCCCTGTATCTGAGCCACCTCCGTTACCAAGTGACTTGGATGAGTTCTACCGTACGATGGAATCCGTATGTCATATTCGTAAAATTTTTTATCAATGACACTTCTCCCTGATAGCGTCCACTTTGGAGGCCGTACCAGGGGCGAGAACAGAAACTAGAAGACAAGGAGAAATCAACAGAAGATGAGGATGTGGTCCCAAAGTATATTGACGCTACAATGCCGTGGACATAAACATCTATTTTTGCTTCAAGACGGGGACACAATCTGGTCCTGGCGTTGGGAGTCCTGACCCAGTTTCTTCTGCCTGTTGCTTCTTTTGTTCTTTTGTTTTGATCTCGTCGTCCTAAGAGCAAAATATTAATGCCTAGAGAGACATATTTGCTAAGCGTACTGGTTTGGGTGTTTCCTTTTGAGGTAGTCTCGTGAAGTTTCCAGAACCGCCTTTCATTATGATACGTTGTGGTGGTGGCGCCGGGGTCACATCGGAGTATTCTAGTCCAGCTTCTAAAATCTCAGCTTTTGGCATCGGGACCTGCTTCAACGCGGTTTCCAATTGATCTTTCTCCCTCTAACAATTGTGTGCGAGTAATGAGAAATCAGATCACAGAAAATCACCTTCAGTTCTTCGTCTTGGTTGCTATTATAGCTTTCCTTACTGAAAGCTTGCTCAGCTACCTGAAACGGATTTCCCATCACCGCAGAGGGTGAGCCAAATCCGATTTACGTCGTTCTGCTTTTCCTGAATCCTAACTTGACCTTGCTGAGCTGCAATCTCTTCATCAGCTGATAGAGGGCCTCCATATTGCTCTACATACTTTCCAGCGGTTTTTTGATCAGGAACACTCTATGAATTTTCGCTCACCAAAGTCAAAGCTGTCATAGAACATAGATCCAACACTGCCCTGGCGCTTATTCTTACGTTTCGGGCCTCTCCTCATTTGAGTATCGTATAGCGATTCGTGAACCGTGACTTTGTCGTCAACATTTCCACCAAGGCGATTTTTGGAACCAACGAAACGAGGAGAGGACTCTTGCGTCTCTAAGGGGACAGAAATGTCCGATGGATGGTGTCAGGCCTAACCTTCCTGCCTTGGAAATCCATTAACTTCTCTCATGATCCTCTGAAAGCAACAAGAGTCAAGCGGATTCTGGCATCGCCACTGACTTGTTGATGAAGAAAGGCTTCTCTGAATTTATTGTAATTCTCCACAGCTTGCTTGGTTATTTCCAGCAATTTGGGAAAGTAGATCTTGTCGTCAAGCAGAGCAAGGTCACGACGATTCATGGTTGGGCCGTAGCGGAGGGCGAGAACGACCGGTAGCAGTAAGACGAAGGAAACGATCATTGGAGATGATCTACTCCGCCATTGAATAGAATTAATAATTTTCGTTCTTTTTGTTCAAATTCATTTTTCAAAAAATTAGCTGAGAGCCATTCGTGATGAATTACTGCTAAGAGCGTTGGCTTAAGGATTTTCGGGTTCCATTTTCAATGAAGAACATGAGTGAAAGGGCAGTCTCAGCCAAAAGCCAATGGGTTTTGCCGGCAACCGGATGTTTTCTTGCAGAGCAAACGAAAATCTACGGTCGCTTCAAAAAAGGTTCAAATAACACTATGCCTGAACGACAGCAGGTTCTATTTCAACAGGAATTGCCACAACCGGCTCAGTGCCTGGGGGTGGAGGAACTGGGAGAAGGGTAGGCAGCGGAACGGCAACAGCCTCCATTCCTTTGAAGTCCTCTCCACTCGGAGTCTCTGTCACCGTCGGAGGTTCAGTGAGCGAAATAAGTAGTGAAGCAGTAGGATTCCCAGTTTCAGATTTGGGAAACACCAGGCCCCACAATCCAACTACGAGCGCCAAGGTGCACGTTAGGATGTGAAAGCAGGCAAAGATGATTCCTAGTCCACCTTGATACCCTAAAACGAAACGATATGCGCAAGAATTTATTATCCCTTACCGAGGCAAGCAAAGAGCAACACAAACAAGTGAAATCCCTACAAACGAAAATTACGATTCTAAGAATGAAAGCACTGTGGCTTACAAGAAAATGGAAGAATGTTCGTGTGATGAACATGATTTGAGAAACTCTGAAATGTGTTAAAATTCCAAAAAGTCCCAAGAAAAACGGAGACCATTTGGCAACTGAAGAAGATATTGTGCTTGACGGCAGATCAGTAATTGCTTACAAAAAAAGTCCGGAGCAAGAGAGAATGCTCGCGCCCGCCAGAACGCGGCATTGATATCGTCTGTCCATTTAAATGGGTCTTTGGGCCACCGAAGATACGCATCCGCTTCGGAAACGTGATAAACGCCAAGGGAAAACGTCAAGAGAGATGCCAGCACTCCAGACCATCGAGTTACGCCTCTTAGAGGTCTGAAAAAAGAGTCTTCGTCGCTCATTTTTTAGAATGATTAAAAATGTGTGCATGCAGTCAGCATCAGCAAAATCGTTGGCACGCCAGTCTTGTTTGACCATGATGAGCAAAAACACATGGAATACAACCACTCTGTTGGGCAGTATCTAAGCGGTGATAACAGTCCCTTCTACTTGCACGGGAATTGCGACAACGGGCTCAGTGCCTGGCGGCGGAGGAACTGGAAGAAGAGTAGGTAGCGAAACGGCAACAGGCTCTTCCTCGTTTATCGACATTTGAGATTTAGTGAACGAAATACGAAGTGAAGCAGTTGGGTTTCCAATTTCAGGATAAGGAAATGCCAAGCTCCACAATCCAACTACGAGCGCCAAGGTGCACGTTAGGATGTGAAAGCACCCGAAGATGATTCCTAGTCCACCTTGATACCCTAAAACGAAACGATATGCCCAAGAATTTATGATCCCTTACCGAGGCAAGCAAAGAGCATCACAAACAAGTGGAATCCCTACAAACAAAAGTATTTGAAAAATAAATGGGTACTAAAGTTTACAAAAAAATGAAAGAATGTTCTCGTGAAGATCATCAATTGTGAAACTTTGAAATGAATGACGAATCCGATAATCCCAAAGAAAAACGGAGCCCAAGTTTCAGCTGAAAAAGAAAGTGAAAAGTCAATAGAGTCATGGAGGGTGAATGTGTGACTACTTGCAGTCATACCGAAGAAATTTGGAGCCAAGGTGAAGGCTGGATGTCGCCAAGTGGGTTTGTTAACATCGTCTGTCCAGTATGCCGGTTTAGATGGCCAACGAACATACGCATCTATAAGGGAAACGTGGTAGATACCAAGAGCTAACGTTAGAATGGAGGCCAATGCGCCAATCCAACGAGTGACTGAACGAAGGCCTCTGAAAAGTTGAGCCTCTTCACCCATACGGATTTATTGAATATTTAAGTGTGCATGCACTCAAATCTAATAAAAAAGTTTCCGAATGTCCTACGAATGAGTGAGCACACTGAGTGGCTCCACAGTTGAGATTCTAGGCACGATCAAATAGGAACTCAAACAATCAAAAGCACAGAGTGACAATGCAAACAGCGCTACATATAGATGGCGCAGAGCCCTCAGGTGAAGATGTGGGAAAACTAAACAGTGGATTCAGCAACAAGTCTTCAACACTTGAAGACATGCTGATCAGTACATCTCTTCCTCTTGCGGGATATGGTGAGGAAAAGCTGCAGATACTCTCAGAGTCTTTCCGTTCTTAGCGGTGCCTATTGGAACTGGATCTCCTCCGGCTGAAGAAGATGAGCCACGCGGAATTGAACACTCTCAAAGTGTTGAAAAGCAGCCAGTGCAGCTACTTCCCGCGTGTGATCCAATTCCTATTGAATTTCAAGGAATTTGTGTGGATGTAACAATTCAAAAAATCGACGAAAAGCAAAGATTCAAACCTCTTCGGAGTCTCTTGATTCGCACAGGCCTCGGAGGTGCGGGTCCCACGATGCAAAAAAGAATTCTTTATAATTTGAGTGGGACGATCAAACCAGGAAGATTAGTTGCGCTTATGGGATCCTCAGGTTCTGCATGGAGTGAAACAAGATGACTCTCACTCTTTTGACTTTTTTTAGGTGCTGGAAAATCAACGCTTCTGAACGGTGAGTTGTTTGGTGAAGTTTGATATCTTTCCGTTAGTTTTGTCCCAGCGCATCATTCCATCTGAAGGATCCGTCAAATACGCAGGTGCACCAGTGACGGAGAATCTTGTTGGAAATTGGACGGCTTTCGTTCAACAATTGGATCTTTTCATGAACCACTTGAATGTTCATGAGCATTTAGCTTCTCAAATTCGACTTCGACTTCCTGATCTGAAGACCAAGGAACAATGCGCCAATCGGGAAATGGCCGTCTGTAATCAACTCAGCCTCGCGAAATGTCGTTTCAACCCAATTGGAACTGAGAGTGGAGTCGGGTGAGTTGGGACATCCAAGGCATTCGAGCGAGTGAATTTTCAGAGGAATCTCCGGTGGTGAACGCAAGCGTCTTAACGTTGCTTCAGAAGTTTTAACAAGTCCGACGATTCTCTTTGCTGATGAACCAACAACAGGTTTAGATTCCTTTATGGCGGAGTCTGTTGTAAATGTATTGAAGAGTATGACAGCTTCGGGCAGAACAGTAATTGCAACAATTCATCAACCAAGTTCCAAGATTTTCGAGTTATTTCAAGATGTTAGATGAAGATCTTGTTGCATATCGTTAATTTTGTTTTTTCAGCTTCTACTTCTTTCTGAAGGGCGTCTCGTTTATTTTGGAGATCGCGTTGGGGCAACCGAATGGTTCAAGCGCCTTGGATTTCCTTGCCCTCAATATACAAATCCTGCTGATCACATTATTAAGGTCAGATGCTAATCAACAAGACGGATGCCAATGATTGGTTTTCAGACGCTAAGCATGCCAGAAGCTCCAGACGCTAAAGAGAAAAAGCTCAATCAAATAATCGAGTGGTCAGAAAAATGGGAGAAAGGGGGAACTCGATTTTTAGAAGAATGGGAGAGTCAGGGACGACGGGAGTTCATTACTAAATCAGCATCTCTTCTAAAAGGCGTTTCCGATGCTTCCATGCCTTCTGATATTGTAAGAACTCTCCGATTTCTGTTTCTCACTTTGATTTTGTCAGAGTTTGGTTCTACAGGAACCTGTTGAAGAGATTCCAGTGGAAGAGCCTCAACAGAAAAGTGAAGCAAAGGTTAACACTCAATGGAAAGCAAGAGGAAAGATTGGATGGTGGGTTGTTTGTTTTGATTGTCAAGGATCTTCAACGGTCTCATATGAGTTTCTAGATTCTAGCAGCTCTCAATTCTTATCAGGTTCAGACAAGTTGGAGTTCTCTATTGGCGCGCAGTGAATGCAAATCGCAGAGATAAAATGCTAATTCATGCACGAGCAGTTCAAACAGTTATTTTGGCGCTCCTCTATGGATTTCTAATGTTCAGGTTATTAATCCTATTTTAGAAGTTGTTGATGATTAATTTTAGATTGACGTGGAGTGTCGCAGACGCTCGATCCAAATTGGGTGGATGTTTCAATTTGGTCATGAACCAGGTAAAATTTCCGGATTTGATCGTTTTCTTATTTTCATCTGTTTTTAGTCGATGGCTGGATCTCTCAGCGTTATCAACACTTTCATTTTTGAGAAGCCTGTTGTAAGGCGTGAATATGAAAGTGGTCTCGTTTCGCCAAGTGCTTATATTACAGGTGGGTCAGGATACTTTTTTCGGTTTAATTTATTATATTTCTTCAGCTAAGCTTTTAGCTGATCTTCCAGTTCAAATTGTTTTTCCAACCCTATTTGGATCGTCAGTCAAATCCAACACATATTGACTCCAAATCTTTCTCTCTTTAGAATTTCTTATTGGATGATGGGATTAAATGATGATTTTGTTCGTTTTCTTATTGCCACTGGAATAATACTTCTTGTTTCAAATACTGCGATGGCAATCGGGTATTTTGCTTCGGCTGTTTCACCATCAGTAAGTTATCAAAATCACGAAGGGCACAGATCATCATTCATCAGGTTGACATCGCCTACATCGTTTCCAATCTTATGACGATTCCTTTAATCCTTTTTGGAGGCTTTCTAGTCAAACTGGATGATACTCCCAAATGGTGCGTTTTGTCATTTTTCTTTAAACAATTTCTTTTTTAGGCTTTCATGGATTCAATATGTCTCATTTGTGAAATACGGGTTCAGCAATATGGTCGTTACAGTTTTTCGTAAGTGCGCTCTTCCTTTCCTTTCATTTTTAGCACAATTTCAGGTGATGAGTCAATCCAGACTCCTGACGGTCCACTTGATGCCATGACTGTGAGTTGCCACCTAATCCTTTCCATTGCTATGCGATCATTCGCTGGTTCTTATCTGTTAGGTGGTGGACCATCTGCTTGGAATTAGTGCGAGTCATTATGCACTCTATTTTATTTTGTTAGCGGTTCTTCTTGTGGCGTAAGTCTGTCTTAACAGAACGGTTCTAACAAAATTTTCAGATACCGACAAATCATCTACATTGCATTTCGGATTATGTTGAGGCGACAGAAGGAAAACGCTTAGCAGTTCAAACTTCGAACGCTTGTGACTTCTTTTTTTTCTACGATCAAACATTTAGTGTGTGTCATGCATGTTTTTTTCCTGTGGGACTGAAATCAGAAAAAAAAAGTCAAGAATTTAAGGGTGATGGATCCTATTGAAGCTCCATCCCATACAGCAGAGGTAAGAGCGTTGGGTAACATACTGTAATCGTCGTTCTGTGTAGAGCTCTCGTGGTGCGAAGGGAATATTTAGACTCCAGAAAGAAGGCGTTCCTCTAGCATTGGCTCCTTCAGACTTGCGAAAACGAAAACAGGTCACATTTAAAATCAGAAACGAAACAAACTTGAATGTCAATGTTGAAGAATTAAAAATCCGTTTCAGTCCATATTGTCGATTGAAAGACTTTGTTTGTGAAGAATTGGGACTTGGAGACTCTGAAAATCGAGCAACTCTCAGAATTGAAACTCAAGAAGGATTTCATGTCGATTGCGATTATGATCAACTAATGGATGGAGGACATTACACGCTGAGATTGCTACCTACCAGTGAGAGATTTCAACAAAGAGAATTCTTCTACTGTGGTTCAGCAGGCGAACACATTTTGGGACATCAATTGCTGAATCGTCGGCGTCACAGCTCTGTTAGCACTGTTGCTGATGTTGAGGATTTAGCGAGGAATCAACAACGAATCGGTATGATAACGAAAATAGACAAAAAAATAGAGTTCTTTAGGAGAGGATGTTGTGTTTGAGAGCGAGTCGAGCGATGAAGAAGATCTCATCAACAATAAGGAGGTTGAAGATGGTGAAATGAGCGATGGGCTGACAGTATCAGAAGATTTAATGACGACTAATGAGGAAGAAAGATACGAGTATTTCAGATTGCCGTTTGTTGGTCGAATTGCGGAATCCCGACTTGTGAATGATCTAGTGCATCGGCTCAATCCTCAACTCATTGTGCTGGCACAGACTGAGGGAATGGGGAAGAAGCGGTTCTCAAAAGAGTTTTTTGATCAGATTGGAACAGGCGAAAATCCGCCAATGTTGTGTATTAATGGTTGTCAAATTCGAGATAAATTTGTGGAAAGACAATCGCTCGATTCTGCCCTACTTGATTGCTTATTCGAAGCGATGAATGATTATTTGGATGAAGGAAGGCGTTTTAATTTGATGCAATTTGACGATGCGATGAAGCGTTGTTGGGTTGCGAAGAGTCTCGCTGAGATTCCAAAACAGTCAATTGGAAGAATTCTTCTCATCATTGAAGATTTGGGGGAACTTGAGAATCTATTTGGAAGTGCGGAAGAACTCGAGCAAGCGACAGCGGATATCCAATACTACGATCGTTGTTGGAAAATGTATCGAGAAGTCTTTCGAATTCTTTTCGCCTTTGATTGCTTTCACGTCATTGCGTCCGGTGAAAGTCGAGCTTTACTTCTCCGAGATTTCGGCGATGGATCGTGCCCTCTATGGGAACTAGGAGCGAAGTATCATTATCACTCGATTTATCTGCCGCCTTTGACAGAAAGCGAATTGGCTCTTGCAGTTGAACATGCAGAATTTGAAGGAGAACTCGTTTCAGAAATTCTTGCTGAAGATTGCGGGGTTCTTAACATTGAGATCTTCATTCACGATGTTTTTATTCTAGCGTTGGGAATTCCTGGCCTTTGCGAAAATGTGATTCGAGCTGTTCTGTTAAAACCTTACGTTTGGAGCGGACCTACATTGAAGTGGAATTCGAAGAGTAAGATCAACTTCTTGTTGTTCCATTGAGCGTTCTTGAATGTCAGAATACAATCGAAGAAGGAGAATTGCTCTTCTGAATTTTTGCATTCAATCGGCAAATATAGTGTTTGAGCACATTACTGTTCGTCAAGGGCGCCCCTCTATTATTGATGAATTGTGTGAACTCTGTATCACACGAAAATCCATCAAACCTGAGGTTGTGCGGCAGAGATCTGCGCAATATATTGTACGCAATTTTTACGGGACGTTGGTACAAGAACGAGGTGGGCTTAACTTTAAACGAACCAAAAATTATTTTTTTTCCAGACGGAACATGCAGAATCCAACTGGCCCCGCTAATAATTAGAATGGTGTTGAATGGCGATCCTGAGATTGAAAAAAAAATGATTTCCCATCTTTCTTTTTAACGATAGAAAGCTTGTTAGTTGGCGCTGCCTGGTGATATAGTTTGGCATGATGAATAAAAAGTTCAACGTGCGATTCCTACGATGCGAGCCGTTCGTCTCATTATCCGACTCGCCGCAATTCTTTCCCTCACTTCTTTAGTTGTACTGTTTTATGGAACTTCTTTTTCTTCTCCTCGACTCCCTTTTTATTCTGCACATCGCCCCCTCCCTCATGACATTCTTCATATCATTTCAATAGGAACGCGTTCCCTTCCAGCTATCGCTCTTGCAGCAATTGATTCCATCTGTCAGCATATGCCCTATGGGGTTGTATACCTTCATGTCCCTGTAGAAGAAGGAATTCCCATGACTGTTCTCCAAAATAGAAAGAAGATTTTGATCAAGCAAGTCCAATTTTTTAAATCGAAAGGTCTCGACATTCGGCTCGAGATGTACACCAACACCTCCTTTCTGAAGGGAACGCCTCTGGAGAATCATCGCATCCATCAGCGCCATCTTGCTGGGTCTTATGGCGTCAGTCATCACTACTCCCTCTACCCTCATGCTTCAGATCTTTTACGCGCGGTCATAATGCACAAAATTGGAGGAGTCTATCTCGATTACGACAATATCTTGCTTCGCGATCTGAACCCTATTTTCTGCGCGTATGGCCCAAATATCCTCAGCACCAACATGTACGACCCAATACTGAAGCGCTGCACTGACGTCACAATCATCTCGGGGTGGTTCGCCTTAGAGTCCCATCACTCTTTCACGCTACAGTGGATCGAACACATCGCTAGCGTTGTTGAAGAGCATGGCGCCGATTGTGTCTTTCCATGGAAAGCTGACCAACCAGGTGTCGAAAAAAAATGCGGTTGGGAGATTGTTGGACCGGCAGCGACGTCAAAGATTCACCGCCAACAATGTAGAGGACCACGACCTCCTAAGCTTGTCAACGAAATTCCTGACTTTCTACCCCGATGTGGACAAAGAGCGAATCAATCACTCGACGATCCATCATGGTGGGTCAGAAAACCAGGGGACTATAACGTGATCTCAAGAACGTATCTGATGCCCGCGCATTGGAACGACATTGATCACCCTTTCTTAACCGAAGATGATCCCTCTGTTGTCCACAACAGCAAAAGCTTGTTGCGTTTTTCCGAAAAAGTACTGAAGCTTCGAAAAGCGTATCAAATTCATATTTTCGGAAAACCAAAACTCCATTGGCTCGAATTAGTTGAAAATTCGACCGAAATACCCGCTTATCGGATTCGTGCATCAACAAACTTGTAAACATCTTTGCGATTTGAAAGTTTTTCGTCACCTTTTTGAGTCCCAAGGTTGAAATTTAAACTGATACTTGTGCTTCACACACACACACTTGATATACACAGGGCTGCAATCTACATTGATGCAGCGTTGCAAAGAGCTGGAGTTTCTCCTTGTAAGTGGCGCGCATGCTTGTTTATGCGACTACCATTTTCAGGACTGCGGCATTCAACTGCAATCGGATTTCGGATATGACCTTAGCCCGCTGAACGTCGTCAGCATGTCGCAGATAATGGACCATCCGAAACCTGCTGGGGGGCGAACAGCGAAGCGTTTCACTCAAATCGCCACCACTGCGAGTACACTTGTTGGATTCGAATTACAATCCAATGAGTGGTTCGATCAAGTAGCGCCATTGGAGGATTCGACCCTCGTTTGCCAATACAGAAAGAAAAGGAATCGGCCTTGGTGCACGAAGCAAAGAGCCCCAAAAACCTCAAGACAATCAGTGTAAGACGTCGAACAACGTGTCGAGCAACAAAACCTCCGACAAAGAGTCCGGATGGATCCGTCGGAGTCAGACGCAAGTAGTTGCTGAGACAGAAATATCCAGTGGTCCCAAGAAGCCCTGGAAGGTGCGGAAGTTGAAAGAAGTTCCTGCGCCTACAGTCAAAGCTGAAAGAGCTGCTACCAGTACTCAAAATGAACACCTCAAACCGTCCCCTTCTATCAACAAGGTCAAGAATACTCCGAAAACTTCGGTCCCCTCTCGTTTTTTGGACAAGTGCCGAACTGTTCCATCTCGCATTTGTAACAGCTTCATCAGCAATGTGAAATGCGCTGTAAGAATTGGTGGAAAGGCGCTGCTCGATTTCTGTGCGGCACTTCCAGCTGAATGCAAAACTGCAATTATCTCCGCGGTAACTTACGGCGCGCTTGCAGTTGGTGCATCAGGAGAGGCTGCCGAAGCTTTGGAAGATGTAAGAATCAGAATGCTGAATTTCTGTAATTCTCTTTTCGTAGGAAATAGAAAACAACTTGGAATTATTGATCACGTCTCCCTGGGGCCATGATGGTATTTTTTAATTCTTAGTTTGTAGAATTTTGTTTTTTTAGTGTTTACCGTTTCTTTAGTAGTACAGCTCCTTTTTTTAATCCAGTCGGAGTTTTTGATTTCCCTTTAGTCTTGGTCTTAACTCCTTCGTCCTGTAACGACGCAACTCTTAACAAAACTGGAATCCAAGGACTAACCGCAGGTGTACTTGTTTGTTTCTGAGGTACTGGTTTTGCTTCTAAGTTCGTTTTTCTCACGGGTGACTTGGATTCCTTTGCAAATGTTGCCTTTTTACTTGGAGTAGGCTTGGGCTCCTTGACAGATGCCATTTTACTTGGAGTGGGCTCCTTGACAGACGCTACCATTTTACTTGGAGTGGGCTCCTTGACAGACGCTACCATTTTACTTGGAGTGGGCTCCTTGACAGACGCTACCATTTTACTTGGAGTGGGCTCCTTGACAGACGCTACCATTTTACTTGGAGTGGGCTCCTTGACAGACGCTACCATTTTACTTGGAGTGGGCTCCTTGACAGACGCTACCATTTTACTTGGAGTGGGCTCCTTGACAGACGCTACCATTTTACTTGGAGTGGGCTCCTTGACAGACGCTACCATTTTACTTGGAGTGGGCTCCTTGACAGACGCTACCATTTTACTTGGAGTGGGCTCCTTGACAGACGCTACCATTTTACTTGGAGTGGGCTCCTTGACAGACGCTACCATTTTACTTGGACGTGGGCTTGGGCTTGGGAGTTGTTTCCATTGGACCTTGTTTGCTTGGTTCTTTAAGAAGAAGCTCCTTTTTTTCTATCAAAGCTACTTTCTTAGAAACAGACTTCGCGAGGGTCTTCGATATCTGACCACCTCCTTGCTCTTTGCTAACCATTCTGATTTGTTGTTTTCCCTCTTGAGTTCCTTGTGGACTTTCCTTTCTCTGTATGCTTCCAGTGGTTTCTTTCTCCTTCCGAAAAACTGGTTCCAATAGCCGAGGTGAAGATGGTGGTGGTGCAAACTCCATACCTACGATGCGCATCAACTGGAAAGTAGACGATCAGTGTTTTCATCTTGGGATTCGACTCACATTTCAGAACGCGTCTCTCTGCCAGTTCGGCTGCCATCTTCGCGTTCTTGAGAACAATTTTCTTCACCAGCCGCTTCTTCTTCAAAACCTGCTTCTCAGCCAGCGGCAATGTTTCGGACGTCGTAGGAGACACCAAGCGGTCGTCTGTTGCGAGAGGAGCGCTTATTTTTGCTCCAACTGTGGGCGGTTCGGCGGGAACCTTAAGTTGCGGACTAGGCACATCAGGTGTTGACAATTTTTCAGCTTCAACTTTTAGAGGCGATTCTTGCTTTTTTGGGGGAGATTTTGGAATAGCTGGAGGTTCATGGAAGGAAGCGGCGGGTGGTGAAGGTGATAATTCCTGTTTAATTGGAGGAGAGCCTTCTTGTTTGGTATTCACCCAGAAGTAAATACTAGCAGTTTGTGATCCTGTTAATGGATCCACGAACGGCCATGAATGCGGCCTCAACGTTTCGGGGTCATTCAGAGCAATTCTGGCCGTTCGTCCAACAATTTGTCCATTTGATTTTTTAAGGTGAACAACATTGAAGAATTTGGTTTGTATTTTGTCCAAACTGCTTGCTTCACTGAAGTTGTTAACTCAGTATCCCCTCTTGTAAATGATTCACTAAAGGAGAGCTCAGGGAAAACCAACGTCTGAGAGAAGACACAGAAATAGAGGAAAACAATCCAATACAACTACAAAATTTGCCATGAGCTTCATTCTGACCTTGACTTCGTTATCGTCTTCAATGTCGATGGAGCACACGTATTTCATGGTAAGATCAAATGGTGCAACCAAATCACTGGAAGACAAAAGTGAAAAGTGAAGAAAAACGGATTGGAATCAATTCAACTTACTCTATTGTCACAACTTTGATATTTAAAGGAAGCCCTGGTGCGTATTCTACCACATCTGTGAAGAAATGCAGCATCGCATAGACGAAATAACTCTTACCCTTATGCCACACTGGAATTGCGACATCTGCAAAAAATAAACATCAAGCAAGAATAACAGAAAGAAGAAGCACCTTTTGCCTCCAGCTTGCCGTAAAGCGATTCCGGAGACATTTTTTTAAATTTTTCAGATTCATTTTGGTCTTTCGACTCTTTTCCGCTTTTTGGTTTTTTCTCCGAACTTCTTTTTTTCTATTGGAGGAATTCTTGGAAGAGCGTCGATGTCTCTTGTTGCTTCATCCAAATAAATTAAATGCCGTCTCTCCATTCCCTCAAGTTCGTTATATCTTTCCATTTCCCACGCTTTGAGCGTGTCGGTGACTCGAAAGATCCGTTTACGAGGACCACTCTGACAACATCATTGATTGTCTATCAGCCATCATTTCATACCGTCCATTCTATTGCCCCACGACTATGATGCGAACAGAAACAGGGATGTCCATCATAGCAGGGACAAATCGATTCAGTCTTTCCCCTTCCTGCGCGTTTTTCCTCCATCTGCAGCCATCAGACGTCCCGTTCCCCCCCGTTTGCTTCCTTCTTTGTCTTGAGCGTCAGAAAGCGAAGGTTCCCGATGCGGACATGGTAGCGACCCTCGGGTTGTCCACGGGCTTTTCTCTTGGACTCTGGGTTCAACCAACTGATGAGATCTTATCGCTCGATATCGTTGTCCAGTTGAAGCACATTGATGGATTTCTGAAAGCAAAAGTTAATCTGAATCATCCGTTTCCGTACGTTGAATTTGAGGATGAAGCGGGGCAACAGGTTCCAGCAATTCTTCAAGGTCTTGAATTGCATCCACATCTCCCGTTTCAAGCACGAGACCTCCAATGCTTGCAATCGTCTCAGCAAACATATCGGATTCTCTCTGATGCATTTTTTCCAATTGGCGCTTCTCTAATTCTTTTTGTCGATCAGCTGCAACACGCTGAAATGACATCAAGATTGTTTTTGTCTTCATTTCTTCACACACCTCACGCGTCTTCAATGGCTCGCTGGGCTTCTTGATGAGTTCGTTGATCTCTGAAACATTAAATGTACGCGGAAACAAACTCACTCACCATCTGCCACATGATCTCGTTTTAAGACTTCTTCTTGACGAAGTGGTTCTGCTTGAAGGGTTCTCTCCTTCGAAGCTTCCAAGCGTGGTTTTGGCAACTTGCCTCCCTTCCCACTTAGATCAGCAATTATAACTCGACGACCTTCAGCGTCGTACAGTTCGTAGTTTTCATCGAGATAGAGCGGATATTGGAATCCTGTGAGGCGTTGCATCGGAAGCGCGCTTGAAATGTTGGGAGACGCTGTGACTGCAAGAATAAATAAAATGCATCCGAGACGAATCGTACCCTCGTTTGCATGCGTTGCCGTTGGTTGAGCGACAGATCTGTCTTTAGCGTCTGGAAAATATTCAGAAATACCAAGTTGTGAATTTTGTGAGTAGTCAGGAACAAACTGACCTGGCTGCGACATTCTATAGATGAAGAAACAGTTTTTCTTTCGGCATCACTAGGAATTAAATTAGTGAAACATTCGAAGAGTTACAATAGATCGGTTACAGTCCAAATTTATCACTCGACACGGAAATCTTCGTGATCAAGTGGTTGTGGGGCAGCGGCACATGGTGTCTCGATCTCTTATTTCTTTGTGTCGCATGTATTGCATAAAACATTGAAGATGGCATCAAGACGTGAGAGCGGCGGTGAGAATACTGGCGAGAATGAAAATACTGGCGAGAATGAAAATACTGGGGCGAATGAAACTACTGGAACGGAGGAAGAAACAAGTCCCCTCATTGAAGCCGCCCCTGCTTCGTGGTGGACCCGGCTGACGGGTGAAACAGCAATAAGATCTATGATCGGTCTGGGCCTCATAATCACAACTCTTTATGTCATATTGACTCCATATCGGTACATTATGTTCATCCCAATGCTTCTTCTCTGTGTCCTTGGAATTTTTGCGGTTAGGCCAACATTCAAAATCACTCGTCTCGTCTTTATTGGGGCAATAATTGCCGCAGGAATCGGATTCTTGTCTGCTGCTATCTTTGCGTTCACTGCTGCTGTTTCGCCGGCGTCTATCTTGTACACAACTCTCATTTTTATGGGTGGTTCACCACAATCGATTGGGTTCGGAGGAGTTCTCACAGCAATTCTGTGCTTCATCATTGCCGGTGCAATGATGAGACTGATTTACATCTACAGATGGAACCGTAAATGCATGCGACAAGGGCTGAACGACGAAATGGAGCCATTAGATGATGACGAGAGCAAGGATCGCGTTTAGTGCATTCTGTAGCCCCCCCTCCTCCTGAAGAGCAGGAGGCAGATTTTTACTGCTTTTCACGCGTCGAGGTGACTTCGACATCAACACGCAAATGAACCCCATGGTGCATCTTTTTGATAATTTACTTTCTGAAAAAATGAGTCGGGAGCCCTCATGCAAGCAGCAACCCACAAAATGTCGAAAGACGGAGGAGCTCCGATTATTGGATGCAATCGAAGCGATGGAGGAAGGCGTGAAAGAAGCGAAGATGGAAGTAACAGCAGGATTCGAAAAAGAGAAACAGTGTTGGCGGTGGATGCTGACGTATTTTCAGAGAGGACCTGGGGCAAGCGATAGCCCACACGACCAAAGAGTGGGTCCAATGAAGATAATTTTGCGAATACAAGCAGAAACAGAGATCGTAAGCAAATGTGATCATCCATCTGTCACTCACTTTGTCAAGGAGGAATAGACTCCAGTGAAAGGGAGAGGCCAAAAAATGCATCAAATTTTGAATACAACAAATAAAGTTTAATGGTTCATTTGGACGAACCATTCAACATGGATGAATTTATGCACGACATTTTTACACTTCTCAAAAAAAAAGCATAGTTTTTTTTGCTATCCGTCGACTTCGAGTGATGGGACCACGAGCAAAGCAAGCGCAAGCAACAAAACAGGAGCAACTCTCCGCGGTGCAATCGCTTTGCATGCTCAAGAATTCCATCAAGACAGCAATTAGCTCCATCAGTAGGCCTCAAAGGAACATGCTAGACATTACCGCCTTTTCCGCTTAGCATATTTGAGGAAACTTGTTTGAGGAAGACGCTTATGAAGACAAGGTAATTTCTGACCTACCGCTGAAGATCTTGCGCCCGTTCAACGCTGAAGCAGAAGTAAGCACAAAGGACCAGACTCCGGTAACAGCGGACCACTATTGCAGCTTGTCCTTTCATGGCTGGATCGTGGCGTCTTCGACGCACTGGAAAAGAAGTATCTCCGCCTTCTTTTATTTGCCATCCATGATGACAAAGACGAATTGCTTGAGGTGATGCCCTTTCATATTCTGCGTACGGTATCGGTTTCGATGTAGTGCTACAACTTTCAATTCGCGTATGGAGGCGAGAACCAATCCACTCAAATTGATATCACGAATACCTTTGGAAGGAAATCGCAGCGTTTAATCGAGCAGAAAAGCACATGCACTAAATCATCCGCGAAAGATCAAACTCTCCAGCTTCTCCGAAGCGTAAGCTCGAATTTGAATTCCTATTGATTCTTTTGTCTCTCTCAGCTTATTTTAATCACGCAAGATCTAGCGCCTTTACCTGAAGCTCGATATATTTCAATGAAATTATGGTAATCATGAAAATCTGGTCTTCTCTCGATGGACACAACGCCAGGTATTATGAAGACAAAGTCCCCACCGATTATGAGCCTGAACTGTTTCGAGCTCCGTTGCCTGAAGAAAGTATTTTCAAGTTTGGAGAAGTCCCTGCTGAAATTCATGTTGGACGCATCGATACGGGTCACCATGCGCTAGAGGTGAAAGTCAAGACTACAATAGATGTGTCCCAAATGTCCCAAGAACAAAATACGGAAATGAGGGAGGGGGGAACTCCACCAACAGCGGATGAGGAGGATGGCTTAATGTCTCCACATGTCCCAAATGAAGCAGTTCTGATACATCGATCAGCTGAAGACGATGAACTGCAATTGCTTGTTGGAAGGGCGCTGGAGCTTTGCACGAATTGTAGCCCTCATCAAAACTGCAGTAGGTCCCGCGTGCACACTCTGTATGTGGCTGATGGAAGAATTCGTAGGCCTTGAAGGATTTTCTTGGAATCGATAACGTCAAAATGGTGAAACGAGTCATTGAGTGCATGGTAGAGAGGGGGATCCTTGACAAGTAATTGTGGCTTACTGAGTAGAAATCATGGCTTCTTGATCTAGATATTTGAACAAGCGGAAGGGTTGGCCGGTTATCGGAATTGAGCGACAGAATGGACGTTCAAGTTTTTCAGGGCACTCGTCAATTCGTCTCCGATAATTTTTTTTCCTGAGTTCCGATGCGATACCAACAAGTTGACAATAAAAACCCCAGTTGGAATTGGACAGAGTGGAATCATAGGAAGAGGAAATAGAGAGACGACAACATGAGTTTGGAGTATGACGATATGGAACTGGCTCTCAAGTATTCGTCTCACTGATTAGGATGAAGCTTTCACTAAAACAGATTTGTTTAAAGTTTAAAAGAAGATTGAATGAAATGAAAGAATCTGCTCGAGTCGGTACTAGATGCAATCCAAACATTCAGTCTCTTTCTTCAAGTTGATCTTTTCCATCGATTTTAATTTCGTTCCAGCAGAGAATCCATGGCCCTAAAATTCGTCTTGGGGTTCTTAGACTACGTCATGTAGGAAATTCAGGGCCAGTCCTACATAATGTTCAGGCTTCTCTGTGAGGGCGTTTTTCCCCGAATCTTCGAGCGACATTTGCCTTCATAGCGAGCAATTTTTCTCAGGGCCTGTCCCAACAATCGTTTCATCGTGGTGATCGACTCCTCAGTATGAAGAATCCTTTGACTTCTATTGAAACGCCGTCTTCTCAATTCCCTGAGAGGATTATCCCTCTTCCTCCTGATTATGATAAAATTAAAGATGTTGTATGGAGAATGCAAGCAAACGTAAGCCTCGAAAATTGATCTGTTATGCTTCTTCTTTTTAGAACGCTGGTAAAATCTCACAAGATCAAGAAATCTCACAAGATCAAGAAATCTCACAAGATCAAGAAATCTCACAAGATCAAGAAATCTCACAAGATCAAGAAATCTCACAAGATCAAGAAATCTCACAAGATCAAGAAATCTCACAAGATCAAGAAATCTCACAAGATCAAGAAATCTCACAAGATCAAGAAATCTCACAAGATCAAGAAATCTCACAAGATCAAGAAATCTCACAAGATCAAGAAATCTCACAAGATCAAGAAATCTCACAAGATCAAGAAATCTCACAAGATCAAGAAATCTCACAAGATCAAGAAATCTCACAAGATCAAGAAATCTCACAAGATCAAGAAATCTCACAAGATCAAGAAATCTCACAAGATCAAGAAATCTCACAAGATCAAGAAATCTCACAAGATCAAGAAATCTCACAAGATCAAGAAATCTCACAAGATCAAGAAATCTCACAAGATCAAGAAATCTCACAAGATCAAGAAATCTCACAATATATAGCAGATTCAAGAAGCAGCCCAGAGGAAGCAAAAGCGGCACGTTCTTGTTTCCTGGCGTCTTTCATTGAATTTTTTAGGTCACGGAAGGCCTGGTTATGTCTGGCGCCATTGCTTCTATCTCCCCACCGTCGGAGTAAGCCTTGGTATTATCCAGTAACAATAACATTCTACAGTCGCATTCTTCATCACTGTTGCGCTTTGTCGCCTGTGCAGTGAGAAACTGACTGAGAAAGAGGAACCGACGGAGGATACAAGTCTTGGTGGAGGGATCTTCTGTAGGCCGACGAAATTGTGGGCTATTAGAGCTCTTGTTCTCTCAGATCGAGCAAAGAAACGCTTCTTGAAATTTGCCTGCATTTAAGGGGTGCTGCAAAGGACGACGCGGGTCGAACAGCTTTGGTTGACTTTCTAACTACTGCCGATCCATCTGAGAAGGAGCAAAAAGAAAGGAGTGCTCCGACATTTCTTCTCCTACAGAAGTATTTGGCGACTCTCGTAACTGATCATTCACTCGAGAAAGCCTTCTTTCAAGATGATCACTTCGGTGGGAGGAAGTGAGTCGAGAATTTTGTGCAACTAATGAGTCTCATTAGCGTTCCATCTATAAAGGGACCTCAAACTCAATTGGCGAAGAAAGATACTTCTGGAGCAGAAGAGAAAAAGAAAGATACTTCTGGAGCAGAAGAGAAAAATGTCGTAGGTGGTGCTCTAGCGTTCTCTTTCGTACGGACTCTCTCAGAAGCGAGAAAACTCTGATGGCCGTAGATGCAATTCTATCCCACGGACGCAGAATCAAAGAAACAATGGAGAAGAAGGATGATACGGCGGAGAAGGATGATACAAAGAAGTGTCTATGTTGGCTGATCGATAGCGTCATCAAACCTAAGGGGACTCCACTTGAAAAACCTGAGGAGACTGTCCTTTTTGGAGATGTCCAAGATATCCTTCTAAATCTTTGAAGAACTTTGTTTTGTGAGCGTGACCTCAGTTTCAGGGAGGACGCTGAAGCTATTTTATTAGCCTTTGCTAATATAGTCACCGAGAAGTATATTTACATGGACCACATCATGTGAGCGTCGAAATTGTAGCTTCAAACAATTATGCAATTGGCGGCTGATTGTTCTGTTAGTGACGGTTGGCCAGAGCTTCTTTTTCCGAGTGCCAATTATTCAATCCTTTATTCATTGAGTCACATGGACGCTGAGATGGTTGGCAAAGCCGTATTATACTCTAAAAGGAGACCGGGTTGATAGTAAACGAGCAGCTTTCGGGAAAATGTGCTCCATGGCAAAGCTAAAGAAGTCATCCAAAAAGATGGTTGGTCAAAGTCTATCTATCAAAGGACCGGCGAGTGGAGTGAGACGGCTGACATCGTTGTGCCAAACGTCGGATGAAAAAAACGACCCGACTGGCCAAAGTGGAATGTATCTGTTGGCTCACCCAACAACGTCATCAGC
>NW_026578661.1:5000-7500 GCF_029603195.1 Condylostylus longicornis
AAATATATAACATTAATAGTATCAAAGTGTATCCCCCCTGAAATAATATAATATAAAAAAAATAAAAATCATTATATTAATTATATAATATGGAAGTATTTTAAATAAAACAATATACGATCATTTATAATATAGAAAATATATAAAAATATATTCTTACGTTGTTGTCCATATATTATGGTAATAACTTTTCTTGTATAAAACAGTTGGGATACGGATAAAAGGAAAGTTAGAGACATTCGCAGCACATAGATTATATTATTTATATATTTTAATATGTTTTAGAATGTATATATATTATCGATATATATCTGACGAAAATAAAAAAAAAATTTTATAAAACTCTAAACGGTGGATCACTTGGCTCATGGGTCGATGAAGAACGCAGCTAACTGTGCGTCATCGTGTGAACTGCAGGACACATGAACATCGACATTTTGAACGCATATTGCAGTCCATGCTACAGAGTATATAAATTTATTAAAAAATTTAATACTGCATGGACTACATATGGTTGAGGGTTGTAAGAATAATTTAATAAAGTTGCTTATAATATAATTTTAAATTATATTATTTATAGCACATGATATATTACTGGTAGGAATACCATAATATTAAAATTCAATTATATATATTTTACTTATATTATAAAATATAATAAAAAAATAAGTATATCCTAGTATTAATAAATTAGTATTAATACATTAAAGAGGAAAACTTATATAAAATTATATTATTTATAATATAAACAATACAGTAACTTATATATATTTAGTTTTCAACTAAAAAGAAAAATTAAAAATATTCTTAAAAACAACCTCAACTCATATGAGACTACCCCCTGAATTTAAGCATATTAGTTAGGGGAGGAAAAGAAACTAACTAGGATTTTCTTAGTAGCGGCGAGCGAAAAGAAACTAGTTCAGCACTAAAGGATTTTGTTTATACAAATATCCGATGTAGTGTATGGAATATCTATATTCTAATATGAGAAATTAACAGTCTAAGTCCTTCTTAAACGAGGCCATTTACCCATAGAGGGTGCTAGGCCCGTATGACGTTAATGATTATTAGAAGATATTTCCAAAGAGTCGTGTTGCTTGATAGTGCAGCACTAAGTGGGTGGTAAACTCCATCTAAAACTAAATATAACCATGAGACCGATAGCAAACAAGTACCGTGAGGGAAAGTTGAAAAGAACTCTGAATAGAGAGTTAAATAGTACGTGAAACTGTTTAGAGGTTAAGCCCGATGAACCTAAACATCCATGAAATATGAAAAATTCAACATTATAAATATTATATAATTATATAATAATGATGGTGTGCAATTTTTTCATATATGGACATTGCAATCTGTTAATAAATATATATTTATCATAAGATATATTTAAAAAGTTTATTTTATATATGAAAATTTATTTTCTATATAATATAATTTAAATATTATCGGATAAATAATTGACAGATAAAAAATCAATATAATGCGTAAATTATATATTATTATAATTTTATAATATTATATTAATTTATATATTAATATAATTATTATATGCATTAATATGATTAGCAATGCTATAGATTTAGGATACCTTCGGGACCCGTCTTGAAACACGGACCAAGGAGTCTAACATGTGTGCAAGTCATTAGAATTTATTTTAAATAAAATCTAAAGGCGTAATTAACTTAACTGTTAATATGGGATTAAATTATATATATAATTTTATATATATAATATCAATCCTGGGGCGTTCTATATAGTTATGTATATAAATAATTTTTAATTATTTTTTATACCTCTAACTAGAACGTACCTTGAGCATATATGCTGTGACCCGAAAGATGGTGAACTATACCTGATCAGGTAGAAGTCAGGGGAAACCCTGATGGAAGACCGAAACAGTTCTGACGTGCAAATCGATTGTCAGAATTGGGTATAGGGGCGAAAGACCTATCGAACTATCTAGTAGCTGGTTCCCACCGAAGTTTCCCTCAGGATAGCTGGTGCATAAAAATATTATATAAAATAATCTTATCTGGTAAAGCGAATGATTAGAGGCCTTAGGGCCGAAACGACCTTAACCTATTCTCAAACTTTAAATGGGTAAGAACCTAAACTTTCTTGAATGAAGTTTTAGGTTATGATATATTGTGCCCAGTGGGCCACTTTTGGTAAGCAGAACTGGCGCTGTGGGATGAACCAAACGTGACGTTACGGTGCCTAAATTAACAACTCATGCAGATACCATGAAAGGCGTTGCTTGCTTAAAACAGCAGGACGGTGGACATGGAAGTCGTAATCCGCTAAGGAGTGTGTAACAACTCACCTGCCGAAGCAACTAGCCCTTAAAATGGATGGCGCTTAAGTTGTATACCTATACGTCACTGTTAATGTAAATGATTTATATTACATTATTAATGTATATAAATTTAGAAACATTAACAAGTAGGTGGGTACAATGGTAGCGTAGAAGCATCTTCCGTAAGGATGTGTGGAGCTG
>NW_026578661.1:10000-12500 GCF_029603195.1 Condylostylus longicornis
TGGTTTGGGTGATGGTCTTTATAGCCCTTATACATTCTTTATTATACATTACTAACAAGGTATGTATTATAAAATTGTATATGGGTATATAATAGTGGCGATGGTGGTAGCCACTAGTAGTACATTCTTATTACTTACTATAAAGTATTAAGTATGTATTATAAAATTGTATATGGGTATAATAGTGGCGATGGCGGTAGCCACTATTAGTACATTCTTATTACTTACTATAAAGTATTAAGTATGAATTATAAAATAGTATATGGGTATAATAGTGGCGATGGCGGTAGCCACTATTAGTACATTCTTATTACTTACTATAAAGTATTAAGTATGAATTATAAAATAGTATATGGGTATAATAGTGGCGATGGCGGTAGCCACTATTAGTACATTCTTATTACTTACTATAAAGTATTAAGTATGAATTATAAAATAGTATATGGGTATAATAGTGGCGATGGCGGTAGCCACTATTAGTACATTCTTATTACTTACTATAAAGTATTAAGTATGAATTATAAAATAGTATATGGGTATAATAGTGGCGATGGCGGTAGCCACTATTAGTACATTCTTATTACTTACTATAAAGTATTAAGTATATATTATAAAATTGTATATGAGTATAATAGTGGCGATGGCGGTAGCCACTATTATTACATTCTTATTACTTACTATAAAAGTATATTAAGTATGTATTATAAAATTGTATATGGGTATAATAGTGGCGATGGCGGTAGCCACTATTATTACATTCTTATTACTTACTATAAGTATATTAAGTGTGTATTATAAAATTGCATATGAGTATTAATAGTGGCGTTGGTACTTAAGTAGTACATTCTTATTATACTTACCTATATATAAGTATGTATTATAGGAATGGTGATAAACATTTGCTATTGAAGGCTTGTAATATTGATTGGTAGGTGGTGGTGGTGGTTGTTAAGATAGGTTAAGTATATTCTTACTATAAATACTTCAAATAAGTATTTTCTTAATGTATTACTGCATGAATAATGATTTAAGTAATACTTATTATTATATATCAATACAGTGGCAGGTATTGGATATGGGAATAACATAGACCTGAACGAGACATATGTTATGCTCGACAGGCAATAATTACTTTTCATAAGTGAAAAGTAACCTGGGTTGGTAAACATGTTATGCCCACCCGATGAAAAAAATTTTTTCAGCCTGGTTTGATATTTATCAAAGGCAAAATAAGCCTGATCGGGACATATGTTATGCTCGACAGGCAATAATTACTTTTCATGAATGAAAAGTAACCTGGGTTGGTAAGCATGTTATGCCCACCCGATGAAAAAATTTTTTTCAGCCTGGTTTGATATTTATCAAAGGCAAAATAAGCCTGATCGGGACATATGTTATGCTCGACAGGCAATAATTACTTTTCATGAATGAAAAGTAACCTGGGTTGGTAAACATGTTATGCCCACCCGATGAAAAAATTTTTTTCAGCCTGGTTTGATATTTATCAAAGGCAAAATAAGCCTGATCGGGACATATGTTATGCTCGACAGGCAATAATTACTTTTCATGAATGAAAAGTAACCTGGGTTGGTAAGCATGTTATGCCCACCCGATGAAAAAATTTTTTTCAGCCTGGTTTGATATTTATCAAAGGCAAAATAAGCCTGATCGGGAAATATGTTATGCTCGACAGGTAATAATTACTTTTCATGAATGAAAAGTAACCTGGGTTGGTAAACATGTTATGCCCACCCGATGAAAAAATTTTTTTCAGCCTGGTTTGATATTTATCAAAGGCAAAATAAGCCTGATCGGGACATATGTTATGCTCGACAGGCAATAATTACTTTTCATAAGTGAAAAGTAACCTGGGTTGGTAAACATGTTATGCCCACCCGATGAAAAAATTTTTTCAGCCTGGTTTGATATTTATCAAAGGCAAAATAAGCCTGATCGGGACATATGTTATGCTCGACAGGCAATAATTACTTTTCATGAATGAAAAGTAACCTGGGTTGGTAAGCATGTTATGCCCACCCGATGAAAAAATTTTTTTCAGCCTGGTTTGATATTTATCAAAGGCAAAATAAGCCTGATCGGGACATATGTTATGCTCGACAGGCAATAATTACTTTTCATGAATGAAAAGTAACCTGGGTTGGTAAACATGTTATGCCCACCCGATGAAAAAATTTTTTTCAGCCTGGTTTGATATTTACCAATGGCAATATAAGCCTTATCGGGACATATGTTATGCTCGACAGGCAATAATTACTTTTCATGAATGAAAAGTAACCTGGGTTGGTAAACATGTTATGCCCACCCGATGAAAAAATTTTTTTCAGCCTGGTTTGATATTTACCAATGGCAATATAAGCCTGATCGGGACATATGTTATGCTCGACAGGCAATAATTACTTTTCATGAATGAAAAGTAACCTGGGTTGGTAAACATGTTATGCCCACCCGATGAAAAAATTTTTTTCAGCCTGGTTTGATA
>NW_026578661.1:17500-20000 GCF_029603195.1 Condylostylus longicornis
GATTATATTCTAATATAATAAAATATTATAAATATCTATATTATATTTATAAATATGGAAATTTTATATATTAAATAATGATTTTTAAAACGAAGAGGTGTCAAAATGTCCATGAAACTCTAGAATTAATGATTATATCATTTATTCGACCTTTATTGGATACGATATGTATATTTTAATAAATATATGTATCTGATACTGTTATATATTTATTGCAAATATATAACATTAATAGTATCAAAATGTATCCCCCCTGGGGCGGTAAATCGCAAAGTAAAACCAAAACAAGGCACCAAAATATATAAAAAGGCCACATATAAAAAAAATAAAAATCATTATATTAATTATATAATATGGAAGTATTTTAAATAAAACAATATACGATCATTTATAATAAAAGTAACCATCTGAGTATCGAGTGTGATATGGTAAGGTAAGGAATGATTAGTAAATATTAATGTAGCAAATAACACTAAAACTACTATATTTGTATAACCATTATTTATAATGCGATTATAATCTAATATAGTAGTAATGATATTATATTTGTATAACCATTATTAGAAATAATAATGAGATTATATTCTAATATAATAAAATATTATAAATATCTATATTATATTTATAAATATGGAAATTTTATATATTAAATAATGATTTTTAAAACGAAGAGGTGTCAAAATGTCCATGAAACTCTAGAATTAATGATTATATCATTTATTCGACCTTTATTGGATACGATATGTATATTTTAATAAATATATGTATCTGATACTGTTATATATTTATTGCAAATATATAACATTAATAGTATCAAAGTGTATCCCCCCTGAAATAATATAATATAAAAAAAATAAAAATCATTATATTAATTATATAATATGGAAGTATTTTAAATAAAACAATATACGATCATTTATAATATAGAAAATATATAAAAATATATTCTTACGTTGTTGTCCATATATTATGGTAATAACTTTTCTTGTATAAAACAGTTGGGATACGGATAAAAGGAAAGTTAGAGACATTCGCAGCACATAGATTATATTATTTATATATTTTAATATGTTTTAGAATGTATATATATTATCGATATATATCTGACGAAAATAAAAAAAAAATTTTATAAAACTCTAAACGGTGGATCACTTGGCTCATGGGTCGATGAAGAACGCAGCTAACTGTGCGTCATCGTGTGAACTGCAGGACACATGAACATCGACATTTTGAACGCATATTGCAGTCCATGCTACAGAGTATATAAATTTATTAAAAAATTTAATACTGCATGGACTACATATGGTTGAGGGTTGTAAGAATAATTTAATAAAGTTGCTTATAATATAATTTTAAATTATATTATTTATAGCACATGATATATTACTGGTAGGAATACCATAATATTAAAATTCAATTATATATATTTTACTTATATTATAAAATATAATAAAAAAATAAGTATATCCTAGTATTAATAAATTAGTATTAATACATTAAAGAGGAAAACTTATATAAAATTATATTATTTATAATATAAACAATACAGTAACTTATATATATTTAGTTTTCAACTAAAAAGAAAAATTAAAAATATTCTTAAAAACAACCTCAACTCATATGAGACTACCCCCTGAATTTAAGCATATTAGTTAGGGGAGGAAAAGAAACTAACTAGGATTTTCTTAGTAGCGGCGAGCGAAAAGAAACTAGTTCAGCACTAAAGGATTTTGTTTATACAAATATCCGATGTAGTGTATGGAATATCTATATTCTAATATGAGAAATTAACAGTCTAAGTCCTTCTTAAACGAGGCCATTTACCCATAGAGGGTGCTAGGCCCGTATGACGTTAATGATTATTAGAAGATATTTCCAAAGAGTCGTGTTGCTTGATAGTGCAGCACTAAGTGGGTGGTAAACTCCATCTAAAACTAAATATAACCATGAGACCGATAGCAAACAAGTACCGTGAGGGAAAGTTGAAAAGAACTCTGAATAGAGAGTTAAATAGTACGTGAAACTGTTTAGAGGTTAAGCCCGATGAACCTAAACATCCATGAAATATGAAAAATTCAACATTATAAATATTATATAATTATATAATAATGATGGTGTGCAATTTTTTCATATATGGACATTGCAATCTGTTAATAAATATATATTTATCATAAGATATATTTAAAAAGTTTATTTTATATATGAAAATTTATTTTCTATATAATATAATTTAAATATTATCGGATAAATAATTGACAGATAAAAAATCAATATAATGCGTAAATTATATATTATTATAATTTTATAATATTATATTAATTTATATATTAATATAATTATTATATGCATTAATATGATTAGCAATGCTATAGATTTAGGATACCTTCGGGACCCGTCTTGAAACACGGACCAAGGAGTCTAACATGTGTGCAAGTCATTAGAATTTATTTTAAATAAAATCTAAAGGCGTAATTAACTTAACTGTTAATATGGGATTAAA
>NW_026578662.1:0-31182 GCF_029603195.1 Condylostylus longicornis
TGGGTCGGTCTATGCGATTATTCTCATTCCAGATATGGAGGATCTCGCTGATACATTTCCAGCAGAAGGGGAATCATTTATGAAAATGCTTGATTGGCCTCCCGATCAGGAAGAGAGTTTCAACCAGGCATTTGATTCGATGAGATTCGAACTTGAATACGATTTCTTTGGAGAAACGCGAACTGTTGAATTAATGCCGGGTGGCAAAGACATTCCCTTGAAATACTCCAATAGAGAGGTCAGCTTTCCATCTTGTATTCCATTGAGACTCTTTCCCATTCAGAAATATGTGAATCTCTACGTTGACTTCCTCCTCAATTCATCTATTCGGGATCAATTCGAAGGCTTTAAACGAGGGTTTCTACACTTTCAAACAACGCTCCTTAGGACGTTGTCGGCAGAGGAGCTGCGACTCCTCGTTTGCGGAATGACGACGTACGATTTCAATGAAATGCGGAAAGGAACACGGCTAACGAAGGATTTCGCGATGACAGTCCATGATATCGAGAATTTCTGGAAAGTATTGAATAGTTTGGATATTCATCAACAGAAGAAGTTCTTACGGTTTTGCACAGGTACAGTGAAAAAAACGTCTAGCGCGTCATTAAGGATCCTTCCTGTTCATTTAGGAGCCGATCGAGTTCCATTGGGGCGGACTGAAAGAATTGTGCCTTAAAATACAACGAAATGGGTGCGAACCAACTGAGAGGCTTCCGACGGCATACACGTGCTTCAATCTCCTACTTCTTCCGGAATATTCGAATAAGGAGAAACTTCAGCGTCTTTTAATTTTAGCAATAGAGCAGTCTCAAGGTTTCGGCTTGCAGTAGTGTTGCGCTTGTTTGGTACTCATTTTGGAGAATCAGAAATTGGTTCAAAGGATAAGAGCGTTGTAGCCAAACATTGACCAGTTCAGAAGATCTTTTGGCTCAGACTGAGAAAGAATGTCATTCTCTGATGATTACCACATTGTTCGAAGAAGCGATGAAAAAAGTTGGAAGACAAAATTGACCGTAGCCGTCTTCAATATATGAACCTAGTAATATTAACAACTCAACGAAGCAGACATTTGTTGTTTTTTTTTAACAACTTCTGTCATCGTTGAAACAGCAGTCTATATTTTCTTCACACGAAACGCTTCTAAGGCCAACTTCATGGAGCGACGCTTATTCTGAACAAACCGACTCATTGCGTTCAAGTACGGCGTGTTTTTGGTTGAGAAGTGCTGAACAAACCTCTTCTGCAGCGAGAACCATCCAAATACCGCAGCTGGACTGATCTTTTTGGGGTCCGGCTAGGAGCCTCGCCACATCAATCTCGGGGAGGGATTGCAACTGGTCACCTTCTGAAACGAATGAGGCCAATTTTCTCGCAACGACTTCTGCGTTTGTTTGATTCGATCCGTTATCCAAAGAATTGATATGAATGAAACGTGAAGGGACTGCACGACATCCATTGAGACGATCCTCGATTGTCAATTGGAATTCAGTAAAAACAAGAAGCGACCAATGCGATCCACTGCAAGGGGCCGATGTTGAAACTGAATCATTGATAGGGATGCAAATGATTGATTGATTTTTTAAATTGAGGGGTGAGAGTCCGTTCGATAATTCCTCAACATCGTCCTCGTGAAGAATCCAGAAGACAGTCGAAGGATCCAGAAAACAAACTCCTTTAGAAGATAAAGGAGACTCTAAGCACGTTCTCTCTTTTTGTTCTCCTTCGGAAGATTCTGCTGTTTGATTAAAAAACATGAGTCTCCAAATATTCAAACCAAACAGCAATTATGCTGTCTGTGAACCAACCGAAAGAATCGTCTAAAATCTCATAATCTGATTGGAGTAATTGGGTGTGCCTCAGCTGGACGACCACTTCCGACATCAGTCAGGCTGGTAAACGGCGTGCGATTTGCCAGTTCAGAATAAAATAAAAAATGCGCATTTATTTTGTTCGTCATGCCCAAAGTGAAAATAATGATGCCGGAGATCGTGTGCCCGATCCGCCATTGACACAAACAGGCAAGTCACATCGGTAAATGGTGACAAATTGATTTTGAATTTAGGACACCAACAAGCTCAAACAACCGCAAAATGGTTCAAAACTTATTCCGATTTACTTCATTCGTCCGGGTCAACTCATAATCATGAACCCATATCTGCTATTTTCTGTTCCCCTATGGTGCGTCTGTTCTGAATGTTTCCACCTTCAATGTTTTCCTCTTCCCAAAGATTCGCGCTCTTCAAACTGCAGAAGCTTTCTCCAAGGTAGTTTAACCCAAATCTGCATCATTTTTGAGATTCCTTGATTCAGAAATTCCCGGATGTTCCTGTCATCGCAATGCCTGAGCTTTGTGAAATTGGGGGATTATTCAGTGGACCGAGACGGAGTCCCACAGCAACCCCAAGGTGATCAATTTCATCTAGTCTCTCTTAATTCTATTCACTCTGTTCTCATTTTCCCTTCAGATCATCTCGTGCACCTTCGCGTTGTCACTCTCCACTCCGATTCCCTCACGGCGATGCAGTTGAGGCCTCAACGTTGTCGGATTGCTTACTTGCGGCCCCCAGACCCACTTTGCCAGATGCTCCTCCCATCGCTGGCTCATCGCCGGCCGAACTCGCTAAGCGTTTCTCTTTTGCCAAGTGAGAGTTTTAAAATTGTTTCATTCATCATTCTCTTAACAATCGCGCTTCTTCAGATTCTCGCCACGCACGAATCGCTCGGGCTGGTGGAGCCAACGGAGAGAAAGACACGCAGAAGCAGTGGAGCGAGCGTGGAGCGTGGTCAGGTACGCCATCAAATGGAATGTCCATCGGAACACAATCATTGTTTTGAATAGAGCATTTTGGGAACATGCAAAGGCCCATCCAATGTCCACCGTTTTGATCGTTTACCCATGGATTGTTTCAAGATTTATTGCTGAAAGTTTTGCTCTCTTGCACGTTCACTAAACCAACAGAGTGGCCAATTCAAAGGCCTGATCTACTTGTTTCTCTCGAAGTTGGAGCAGGTCAAGGCGCCACAGTTCTCACCCCAATCAACAGCTCCAAGTGAGACTCTCAATGGAGAAACGTCAAATAAGACAACACCCACCACGCTTTCGACTGAAGTGCCGTCATCATTCGGGACACCCAAAGTGCCTCAATGGCCGAAATGCAATTTTGATGAAGATGTTTATGATTCGCATGATCAATCGTTCTTTCTCTCCAATAATGTTGGGACAAGTTTAATTGAACTTTTTGTTGACAAAGACCTCAATGGAAAATTCGATGGTGAATATGAACCAAGCAAAGACGGGGTTTCAATTCAACTGACTCCAGAGATTCAGAAATATTCAACTGCAAGTGATTGTTCTGATGAACATCAATACCGATGTGGAATTCTTTTTCTGAATTCTCACTTATTTTTGAGTGGAACAGAATTGGCATCTAGCGGCCATTCCGTGGATGTCCTTTTCGCTGTTCTAGATTCCAAGGCTCTCGAATATTCATTGGAATATTTTTTGCATCTCATCGTACAAAACCAAAACAAGCGCCCCCCCCATACCTCGAAGCACATTTGACCACCCTCCTTTAAAAAATGCTTTTCCACCTTCTTCTTTCATGATCCTTGTCCAGCAGTCAATCGTCCCTGAATATTGTATCATTCGACTTTGTCTCCCCGACATCATCATCATCCCTGAGAAGACAAATTGTATATTTCAGAAACGACTCTTGTCCCACTTACGTCTTCTAACTGTATCAAATGGATAAGCGACAATTCCAGCGCATGTCGTTACGGTTTGCGCAACGACCCACTTCAAAAACACGTTCGCGTTCCGCTCATCCTCAAACAAAACACTTTTCCCTGTCGGACGGATGCTTTGCGGTCGATACTTCAAGAGCCTTACCCGTATCGTACAAACCGAAATAGGCTCCTCTGTACACAATTACACCTGTAGAGTTTAAAAGGATCTATCGTTGGTCGCTGTTGAAGCTTGCCTTGGACCGAAACCCAAAAACCCCGGTAAAGAGAAAAGAATCCCAGTTTGCGTTGTCACCTTTCTTATACAATCGACGACCCCAACAAATTCACGCTGTGTGGCTTTTCCCACGTCTGCAGCCAGACGTGTCCGTGCGAAATCTAGTGGGTAGACGATGCAGAGGCTAGCAGCTCCAGCAACACTCCCTGATGCAATATTAGCGCAAAGGAACTTCCCCAGTTCTCTAAAAAGAAAGACTTCGACTGAATGTGTAAGCTCACTCACTTGGATTTGTCATATTTTGGAAACATGGACTTTGCCGTATCTCTAAATGCAAAATTGAATGCTTGCGTCGGAAAATACCGCACGCAATTCGCTAGGTTCCCTCTCCAGTAGGAAAGAACGCCTTGCTCCCTTGCGACTCGTGAAAAACAGTCAATCATACTCGAATAGCGAGGAGTGCGTCCCGACCTGATGTCAGGATTTGCTTCTTGAGTTTGCAATAAGAGCTTCACGCGTTCAATGGGGGCGACGACTGTTTTGGATGCTGCTGCTGCAACACCACCGATTGTGAAATCCAACCAGAAATTTGGTTCTTGTGGAAGCATTTGTGATTGTTCGGTAGATCTGTTTTGTAAGATACAAAAAGAGAAGTAAATCAGTCTCACTACTTTGTGGAATCAGTATGAAAGCGCATTGCAGAATAAATATTCAAAAAACAGAATAATATGATGAAAACAATAAAAACAAGGGCCTTTAAACCCTCGAACAAGGGGCTTAAACCCTCGGATAAGTCTGCTGAAAGCAGTAAAAACAAGGGCCTTTATACCCTTGAATAAGTCTGCTGAAAGCAATAAAAACAAGGGCCTTTGAACCCTCGAATAAGAACCATACTCTTCGAAGCGCAAGTTCAATACCCGCGCAATCATGCTGCATCATCCATAACAGGTGGGCTTCCAGTAAAAAATCGTACAAAACGACGCCACTTTGATAAGCCCATTAAATATCCATTTTTTCTGATGGCCGTTGAAAAGGCGTTTTCTCCCGGAGGGAGCGCCCTTCTCAGCCAAACACTCATTTCCTTTCGCTCTTTCGCTTTGATGGAAATTTTTTGAACATCTTCGTCAATAACTGAATTCGATTTTTGGTGTCTGAATCGCGCAGTGCTTGCGTCGTCGAACCATCCAAGTCAATTAATGCTTCTACTCTGTGGTCCACAACACGCTTGATACAATTCTCCAATTTGGCTTCACTCAGATGTGAGGGAATCATCAGATCAGCTATTTCCAGCCATCCACGCTGCAAGGCAAGATTGAAAGCTCGGTACACTAGTCCCATTCTCAGAACATCTTTGAATTGTCTTAATGCTTGGTCTCTCTCTTGGATATTTCCTGAGGATCGCACCATCTCCAAGCATCTCACAGCAAGTGCATTTCGTTGAACTTTATCATTGGGATCACAACGAGCCAGATCCAAACCCTTCAGTTTTTTGTTTTTTCCAATTGTGGTTGGAACGTTTTTCTGCCTTTTGGTGAGGAATTTAGCAATGCGCCACGGAGAACGTTGAGACGGGGCTTTACCATCAAACTGGTGCATGATGTTGTAGAGGCGTCTCATTTCGGCAACATCTGCTTTGCTGTTCATTTTCATGAGGAGTCTTTCCCGTACGCTGCGATTGCCGAGCTTCACATCTGGACGCGCTCCTTGATCGAGCAAGAACTGGACCAGCGACTCATCTCCGTAACAAGACGCCAAATACAGACAATTTGTTGGACCTCCTGTGTCTCCATCCCTTGATACTTCGTTGATATCCGCACCAACTTCAAGAAGACCACCGATCAATCGCTGGCACATTGCAGTATTTGAATTCACTCGACGATGTCCCAAACGGCGTTCGGGAACAACAGCCTTCTTTACCACTTGGATCAACAAAGGCTCATCCTGGAATAGATCTGGAACGGTGCGATTCAGCATTTCAGCGAGAGGTCGGAATTTCAGAAAAAATTCGCAAGCGTCAATGATACGGGAGTCGCGAACAGCCAGACTCAAACCATCTCGGATGAGTTCCAGTTTTTCATATTCTTCTGGTAGAAGATCCAACAATAGAAGTGCCGAATGAGTTCCAGTTCCATCTCGCATGTGGAGATGATCGTTGAATATCCTCATGATGATAGTCTTGATCTCATGAAAATCCATTGATTGGGATAAATCCTTGATGCGCTGTCCCAAAGTTGCCGAGTTGCATCCCTTCTGCAGCAAGTCCTGATTGATCATTTCAATCGCACGAAAATTCATTGTGGGAGAAGTTCTTCCAGACGTGCTCCCTCTGCGATGGATCAATATCAATCAATGATGATCCATAGAGTGATGAGTCATAGAACACCATCCATAGAGTGATGAGTCATAGAACACCATCCATAGAGTGATGAGTCATAGAACACCATCCATAGAGTAATCAGTCCCAACGTTGATGAGACAGATCCATGAATCATCATTCCATCATCAGATCGAAACAATAGACTTACTTAGTAGGGGGGGAAGGAGAATTACGACCGAATCCGAACCAGCCCTCTGTTCAATAAATTGTCCCATAACGATGATTACTGGGACGCGAAACTTACCGTTTTTTTGTTTTGGGTGACACTCCCCTACAGCAAGAAAAAGATGAAGACAGGAAGAAAGTTAACTACTGACCCTGCGTCCATGAAGGCGCCGAGCTCTCCCACAAAAGAACTGTTCAATGGGTCGAGCGGAAGAAGTGACGAAAGTGAAATAATTGCCGAACATTTTGAACGGCAGGATAGCAGGATTTGATTCGCATTTATAAATACTTGACTGGTGCATGCCCGGTCTCAATACCGTCATGCAGTCGTGGTGTCTCACAGGTCTCTCACTCAATGTGGTGTACGGTGTCACTGTTAGTACGGTGTCTCTCACTGTTAGTACTGTAACTCAAAAATTCAGTGCTGCTCCAGTTCGGCCTTGAAGACACATGAATGCCCGTTTTCGTTTCACAACATTCAGCACGAATTTTTCACACATTGACAACAAAATTCACGAAAAACTAGAACCATCCTTTTCCAGATTTTTTGGGGACTAGGCGGGGAATCCGGCTATCGAGAGCAGAAGAGCGGTTCGTTGCAAGAGCACCATCCCCGCTGAGAAGATCACTACTACGCAAAGCAACACGTTCTGATGTGAAGTCACTCGGCTGAGATTTTAGAGATGTCAAATCGTTAGCCGCAAGAACAAAATTCATTGCCTTCAATTCGATTGGAGTCTCAGATGCATTTGAATTTGCTGTCAGGAGTTTCATCGTCGTAGCCAAACTCAGAGAAATGAACTCCTGTCCTCTTGGTGTCGGAGAACTCCATAGCGGGACAGCACGAACGGCTGAAGGCTGAACCCATTTTTTTGGAACGCAACGAACGGCGTTAAGCGGTGGAGGTTGATCGGATTCTGTGATGCAAACACCAACAGCCGTGAAATCGTTGGGACGAGATGGAACAGGTTTCCATATAACAAGAGGTGTTGCTGAAACTCCGATCGCGGTAGCCGCCGTGGATCGCCATACCTAGAAAGAAAAGCGAGTGTATGGAACACACAGATTATAGAAGCATCATTGAGAACATTTACCAATTTGTAGCGAATTGGATTTGGCAACAGAAGATCGATTGTCCTTCTCAACTCTGGACTCTCCGCAATTGTTGAAGCTTTAGTGTCTTCAATTTCATAAACTAATGGCTGAGGAATCTCCTTCTAGAAATTTAAGAAAAATAAAGTTTAAAAATGAAAGCAACAATCTTACGTGAGCAGCAAAAAATTTCAAAATATCACCGCCTTGACAACCAAAATGTCCCAAACAGACACGCTCCCTATTTTTTCGTGTTAACGCGCGATATCTTCCCTCCAATTGATCCGGTGCCCAAAAACTAAACAGCGGCCCAGAGGCTGTCGTCCCACTGATCGATCGTGCTGATAAAACTGAAAACGACAGTCTGCACATATTCGTTTCTCCGTCAGACTCACCGCTTAATTGTCCTTCCCATACTTTTTTGAATGATGTATGCGGTTGGAGTTTGAACTTGAGTCGCTCATAGATTTTATGATCCAGGGTGTCCAATGCAGCTCCACCCCCAGCCGTTGTTGCTTCTGCTCCAAGAAGAATTTTTAATTCATCGGGCGTCAACACCTCCCCCACGGAAGTCAGTCGCATTCCATTCGGCAAATCAAGAAGAGGCCCGCCGATGAACGAAGACTCTTCCGGACTTGCGGAAGTTCTGAGATGCGGGGATTGGGAGAACACTCTGACAAATTCAGCTTCGGTTGTGAACCCTTCGGAATTTTTGGGAATATGCAGCCAAATCAATCGGAAATCGTCAAGGAGTGGTGCTACATTGAGCCAGCGCAACCCGCCATAAATCTGCGCAATATTGAGACGTTCGAGTCGTGACGTATCGAATGCACGGAATCCATCCGACAACGACATTCCCCTGAAATGAAGAAACAGAAATGAAGAAACAGAAATGAAGAAACAGAAATCGAATTGGAGGTCGACGTAAGAAATACCTTCGTTTCAGTGCGCGCCTTAGTTGGACGCCAATGACTTTCAATTGAATGAGGGAAACATCATCGGATGTCCCAAAAATTCTTGAGAGTGCAGGACTTGATGGCACGCCAGGAACTGACAAATCGTTCCCGTCGACGATAACGCGCTGTCGTCGTCTACGGCAACGTCGAACATCGAAATACCACTCCTGAGGAAGACAAGTAGGAACAACGAGGAGAAGGAATGACGAACCTTCCGCGCGTTGCAATCGTTCTCCTGTAATCCTCTGATAAGAAGGGCAATTTGGCGCTCAGAAAAGTGGACTTCGGAATTCAAAAACCGATAACACGCCAAAGCAGTCTGTTGGCGTACACCATGCAGCATGGCTATCCTCGCCGCGGGATGATCAGTGAAATGACGAGAACTGTCAAGTGGAGAGAATTTCGAGCTAACATGTCGCAGCGCAACTGCAAACGTTGGCCTCAGGAACAATTGAGGAGCTTCCCCGATGAGTGGCAACGTGAAGAGCCGCCCGCACTCCTTCAGCCTCCTCAAGAGAGAGCAAGACAAAGTACCGCTGATCCTGATGCTCGTCGCAGAGCAACCCCAATTCATCAAGCGCCTTCGCCAGCTCATCAAGAGTCACAGACTCGATCTTTGGGGTCTTGGCGTGAGGCTCGGTTGGTGGGGATAGTGTCGTTGGATCTCCTAGCAACGGAAGTTGAAACGGCGGAGTTGGAGCGGGAATCTCAAGACCAACGAGATCTGATGTTTGGAAGAGTCCTGCGTCGAGTCCACTCAAATCCTCTAAAGATGTTTTTGACGTAGAAGTATTGACAGACGCTTCTCTAGAGAACTTTTTGTGATCATCGAAAGGATCATCAATTAAAGAAGTTGTTGATTTTGGACGTGAAGGGATGAAATTACGAGCAGTTGACGCGAGAGATGGAGGAGCGTATCGACCATCTGAGGAAGTCGAGCTGAATGGCGGTCGGGTGGTGGGAGTTGGTTTGGAGGAGAACAGAACGGAGATATCAGCCACCTGGTTGGATGTAGCGCCTATTTGACGAGCACGTATTGGAGTTCCGGAAGCGGGAGGAAAATCTCGAGATGACTCTTGAGGTGGTTGCTGGCCTTTGAGCCTCATCATTCCTGGTCGTTTGCGCTGATTGTCGATGTGTTCCAAGATAGACGCCTCGACAGATAGATTATCCGACGTCGTGTCCTCAGCAGGATTTACAATCTCGAGACAAGAAAGAAGTTCAGCCAAGTCAGAAACAGACAGAGATTGACCACTTGATGGAACAAACAATTCGAACGCTTTCTGAAGTCTTCTCAATCCCAAGCCCCGCTGAAAGACGCCAATTCGCTCATCAAAGTGTCGAGAATGTCGTTCGCTTACTTGCTTGTCTTGGGGATCCACCGGTTTCTTTCCCATTTTTGATGACGCATCGGGCACCCATTCCATCACAACGAGAACATTCTTCAATCGTCTAAACGTGTTGAGAGACCACTTCAGAGAATAGTGATTGCTTGAGAGCCAAATATCTGCTGGATACCGCAATGGCTTCGGCGAAACCGTTAATTTTTTGAGAACTGCAAATTCGGACATCGGGTAGAAGAAACGGGAAGCATGTCGCTCCGGCCGTTCACTCAATACCGATAGTTTCCATCTCTTTGCAGATTCATCCTGAAGAACAAAAAATTGTTTTTATTTCCTGGATGTGGGACACTCTCACATTTCGGCTATACTTCTGATGTGCTGCCAGCTCTGGCTCTTGCTCTTGTTCTTTTTGTTGTTCTTGCTCCTTTTCCTGTTCTTGTTCTTGTTCCTAAAAGAAATCAATCAAGACGAATCTCTTACGGAATCCGCACCTCCTCCTCTTCTTCCTCCTGCTCTTGCTCTTGTTCTTGGGTTATCTCTGCCTCCAGCTTGTCCAAAATCGTCACGTCGGGATCTTCCGCAGCCGCAGTTTCATGTTCAAGCAACGATTGCAAAACACGTTCGACGGAACGACGATCCTCTTCAGTCTCCATAAATTCAACGTGAGCAGCAGCGAGTCCCACCAATCGCTCTCGTAATCCCTGATACTTCGGCATCGCAGCCGGAACAAAGAAATCCAACTTCTCTCTGAAAAGCTCCAAGCATCGTTTCAAATGTCCTTCCAACGGAGTCGATCCAATCTAACGCGTAATTGATCGCATAGAAGTGACACAGATCGTGTTCCCACCTCTGAATGGGAGTTCCACAGTTGCTTGAATGCGTTCTTTCTCCAGACGTTAAACAAATTGTGCTGGGACAGTAATCTTAGCTGGAGGGACTCTGATTGAATTCCACGAATAACTAGCCACGCACAAACTTCTGATAAATCTTTACGAGGCTCGCTTGATTGAAGGTGTTGTGTATAATCCACGTCATCGAAGGCTGTCATCACTGGGACATGTCCCAAATGACCCAACGGACTTCCCAAATGCTGGAAAGCTCCAGATGGAACACCGAGAGGTTCAACTGGCGAGAACGGTTTCACTGGATATCCAGCCTCTTCCAATTGACGTCCGAAAAGTCTTTCACCGAGTCCCAAAGATCGTGATTGTCTGGCGTTCTTTTCCACGAGATCAGCAACTTCAGGTGGGAGTAGAAGTTCGAGAGTTTGTCCAACTCCAATACCCCGCATACGCCACGCACCCTGAGCCAAATCCCTGAACGTCATGTCTTTCCCAATTGTCAGAAGGGCTTTTGCAGTAACTGCTTGTTTGATATCCTGACCAGTGGTATGCCTGACGAAGAAACAGCCTATCTGTAGGTTACTTAGGAGCGAAGAAACGGAAGCATTGACAATCTGAGATTCATTTTTGCGCGACAATTCGGCGTACACTTGATCATAAAATGTAAATCGTTTTTCCAATGAAATTCCACACTGAGCTAGTTTCATCACTCTCCATCCATCTCGCACAAGAACCATTTGACGATCATCCTCATCCAAAAACACGACCCCTTCGATGTGTTCTAATCCACGCTCAAGAAGGGTCGTCGCAACGTCAAGATTAGACTTTCCCGTAATCAAGGCACCTGCAGAAGAAATCAATTTCATGAAAACAAGAAACAACGAGCACACCTGCATCAATGAAGGCGTTCGCGTCCGTCCTTGCAGATACCAAGTGCAACACTTTGTTAACATCCCAGTTATCTTTCAACAACTCTATTGAAACAACTTTGGGTGATGTCAGCAGATGGATGACTTGACCGTCAGTTCCAGGCTCGAATTCTGTCTTTCCAAGTTCTAACGGAAGGAGTTCGCTAGGAGTTCCAGAAAATCCTAATCTGACTGGAAACAATGAAGCACCTCCCAATTCTTGTCCTGATGCTGACAATTGTTGAGATGCGTGTTGCAGTGTGAGTGGAAAGACAACATCGAACAGCAACGATTTCACGACTAATGGCTCCTTCCACAAAAGACGATAAAGAACTTCAACTTGTTCACGATCTCCAATGCTGATCAATTCGAGAGGCCAGATACGCTGAAAGACGAACTGATCTACTTCAATTGACATCCGTTGAGGGTCAAGTGCTTCGGGTGGGAGTCGCATCGGTCCTGTTCGAGATTCACCGAATGTCAAATCTGTGCTTTCAACAATAAGCGACCCATCAGTGATATCGCCATCCAAAAGCACATTGTGATAAGGCGACAACCCCCCACTCAGCTGCTTAACCACTGTTGTGTTTCTAATCGCAGTCACTCCAGGTGGCGGAACAAAATACTCCACGCCCCCAGTGAGTTGCGTAGATTCCGCAGACGGATCCACGCGGTGGCGTCGTTGTCGACGTGTCGTTCCGCGGACTCTACCGCCAGCAGCAGCGACCCACGAGATGAACTCGACTGCAGCAGCACGCTCGTGTATCGGTCCAAAACCATCAGCCAACTTTGAAATTTGGTTAACCAACACGTTGTGGAAATCTGCACTTCGCAAACCATCATATCGATACGCGAGAATTGTGAGGCCAATGATGACGTCTGGATGCGCGAATTCGGATGTAAGCGACGGAGAATCTTTTCCAATAAACGGAACAGCTTGAAGAAGTCGCGACGGAGGCATCGAGGGATTCGTTGCTAGTTGCTGCGCGATCTCATTGGGGGTCATGATGCCGAAACTGAAAGAAGAAGGTCAAGTAGGACACATTCTATCATGGAAACCATGTTGCCCTTGTCTCTTAGTTTGGAAGTCACATACCCAACGCGATTGACTTTCTGTAGTATGTGGGGCAAGAGGCTATTAAGCCATTCGCGAGAGAGATTCAACATCTTAATGTGAACATCTTGCAAATGATCGACGCATGTCATCAATTCAGCATTCAGAAGATCGTCGTCTCGGGCAGATTCAATAGGAAGGCACAGAAGTCGTAACGCGATAGAACTAGGAAGTCCCTGATAAAAACCAATCAATGGAATGGAAATGAACTTAGCGTTCCAACAAAATGAACTCTTACCTGAAATTGTGAAGCACGAAGGCCAAAATGTGTCCAGCGAGCCAGGTGGATTTTCAATCTCGTGTGATAAAATCCTTCGTCCAATAAAACAAAATGTGGAGTCCGTTGAATCGTTCGATCTTTCAATCCTCTCTGAACTTCTTCTCTGAAATCTTCAAGAATGTCCCAAGCTTCCCTGGAACGAGATGAGAAGAAATGAGGAACACATGAATCAACACACCACTCAGTTCCTCTATCGTTCACAGAAATGGCAACATCAGAAGTACTTCTCTCGTTAACGACTTGGGCATCTCACCTTGAAGTCCCAAATGGGACAGATAAGCGCCGTGGATACGTCGAGTGCTGTACGTAGAAAATAGCGTCTAGAATATGCCATGGTATTCTCCATCGCAAGCCTCCATCATCACCCGATTCAATATGTGAGGAGTCGACAGCAGACGACGCAGATCGGGTGAAATCGAGAGGAATTTTTGGGCCTGACGGAAGAAATACGAAGAGCAGTAGCGGAGTCATTTGTAAACAGATGATAAAAGCGCAATCAAGTGAACATGAAATGTATGAATATTCTAACCAATGGGCCATCAAGTGAATATGGATGAAATCTATGAATACAATAATTCTAACCAATAGGCCAATGCAATTCGGATTTGAGTGGATGAAGGATTAGATCAACTTCATCCAGCAAGAGAACGGAAGTCTTAAACAAATTTAGGGTCCTTAGAGTGAGATCAAGTTCGCGTCGTACAACTCGGAATTGGTCGTCCGTCAATTTACCAGATAGCGCGCTGGTATTAATTTCATCTATAAAAAGAAGGATTCGAATTGCTAGGACGATAAAGCCAAACGCCTCCTTTTAAGTACAAAATATTCCAGCTGGTACTTCCGAGAAATACGACAGGGAGCGAGATTTATTGCATTGATCGACCAGCGATTCATATGGCACTCGGGAGCGGGTAGAACGGCAGCAGCAATCTTAGAACTCACCCATCAGAATAGGCAATCGAAGCACTTTTCCAATCGCGCTTCTGAGTTTTCTGAATTGATCTCCACCGACTCGCATAATTCGATCAACCTGTGAAGTCAGATTTGCTGACCGATCCAGAATATGAAGAAGTTGAACGACCTAAAGCATAGTGAGAGTCAATACCAACAGTTCAAAACACGAACGAACTCACTTTGAGGAAAACGCTCTTAATGCTTGTTGGAGTGGCAAGTACAATCGCCTTCTTTTCTTTCGCTTGAATGAGAGCAGAAAACAGATTGGGGGTGACGGATTGATAGCGAGAGAACGAGAATGTGAGCAAACCCTTCTTGATGACTGCGCTGAATCGTTCTTGCATTACTGTTCTCGTGAATTGAAGCAACGCGTGTGGAACGACTTGCACTACCATGTCGTTTCCATTGGCGAGTAAAAGTGCTAAAAGCGGAGCAACAACCTGAGGGAGCAAACCATCTCATGATCAACAAACAAACATAATTCCCACAAACGCCATCCGCATTCTTCCAAGTTACTCCCAAGTTGTCGACTTACAGTTGTTTTGCCGGATCCCATAATTGCTTGGTGGCAGAGTGACTTCCCCGAATTCACACGTTGAACGAATTTCTGTATTAATTCAATTTGAGGTTTCCTTAGCAGAATATTATAAGCGAATTCAAAGACAAGATATCTAGGATCGAATTCTCCTACAATCGTCTGCGTCTCGGTTGTTTTCATGTAATTTCGAGTTGAGTCAAGATTTTTGGCAAGAGATGAGGACAGCAAACGAGCCCGCACAATTTGCCTTTCCAACGCTTCCTCATTTTTCGATTCAAATCCTTTTTCTTGACTTGATGAATCCAGATTCATTATTTGCAACTCGTTCAGTCCCTCATTTACAGATTGGCGGCCTGAAGATTCAGCTGTTTCCAATTCAGCGAGACGCTGTGATAACGTTTCAAGTAAGGAAACGCAATCATGGAGCGCTCGACAAATCTGAGACCGGCGATTGACAACAAAAAGAATCGCAGCGCAAAGACTCAAAATATCGCGATGAACATCCGAAGGCAAAAACGGATTGAAGCGTCGAAGTTCTTCCTCAGCTGTTGTAGCAAGCAAAAGTGATACAAGCACATCGAACGTGATCCCGGGCTCTGATCCTGAAAATTTCCCAAAAATGAATGCCCATTGGCGCAACAATCGCTGTTCATCAGTGGCAGATGAACGCGTGGCAGCACTTGGCGAATCAGAAGATTGAGGGGAAGGAGGAAAATTGATCATTTTTCCGACAAGGCGAATCCCAAAATCAACAAATCCTCCATCTTTGATGAAAGACGCTGCAAGAATGCTGCGGAGTCGATCAAGCAAAGAAATAACGGATTTGATTTTCTCTGATGAGGAAAGAACGTCATAAAGATCGACTTCTTTCAAGAACGATAATTGGCAGATGCGCTCAGTGTTGGTCTAAAAAAAAGAAGACTAAAATGAAAGATGATTATCATATTCAATAAATGATGATTATCATATTCAATATATCATGATTATCATATTTGATAGTTGACGATTATCACCTGCTGGCTGTAGGCTCGTGTCTCGCTTTGTAATCGCATCAACGTTGACTTTCCTAGAGGTGTTTTTGCTGAACGATGGTCTTCCAATCTGAAGGGAAGTTCGGGATGGACTTCAGATAAATGATGAATTCCTGCAGTTCCTTCGCTGCGACGGGCGTATTGCTGTCGCATTTCTTCTCTTGAAACATGTTCAATAACCGCAGTCAACTTAACATGCTGTTTCAATGGATGACTTGCAAAGCTTCGAATCGCTTCTGCAGTGACGTCAGGAACAATGATACGACTGCTATCAAACCGTTTTGATTTCACATCAATCCCCAGAAGCAGCAAATACTTGGAAGCATCAACTTCACCTAGACATCGCCTGTCGCATCCTGTGTCGTCAATTCTTGGTCCGACGCACCAACGATTTGTTTTATCATTTAATGCTTTCAATAAAAGCTTCGTACTTCTTTGCCGCGTCTCTGTTTCTCCTTCATGCGATAAAATTGGAGGCCACATCAATTCACCGCGATCGTTCTTCGCCTTGAGTGTCGCTTGAAGTTCTTTGACAAATCGTTGAAACGATTCTTGTGACCTCATCATCAATCCTAGAGGAAGTTTGTGTTTTCGCTCATCTTTTAAATGCGGGAGTTCCTGGGCAACGCGGGGATTATTCATTAATATGCGTAAAAATGACATTAAGAGCCCTTTTGTTTGAAAGTCCCAAGTCCCAAGAAACCGACACAATATGGCACCCCATAGGAATGTCGACTCTCCAGGGAGAACTCTAACGGGACAATTATCGGTTAACAGCTCATAGAGGAAATGCCATTCGTTGAATAATTTGAAAGACCGGTCTAACGCTTTCGAGTAGAATGTTGTTGCCTCTGTTCCAATGATGTCTTGCTCCGGACGTTTAAATACCGTGATGGATCCCAACAAATTCGCCAATGCATCCCCCACTGCCGTCACTTGAGAACTTTCAATTGCGCTACGGTCTTCAACAGAGTCGAAGTCAGAAAGATGAGGAACGGAAGGACAACGGAGCCCCGTTATACAAACACGTGAACCTTCCAGTGAAACGGACTTCCCGAGTTTGTAATCGATTAATGTTTGCAGTATCGATTGGCGGTTGTGAAGCGCTGGAGTCGCTTGAACTCTTGTGGGAAAAGCCCTTAACGCGTCGATTTCTTCTTCGGGCGTGAGGCGGCATCCTGCCGACACAAACGTCAATTTACGGACGTACTGTGCGACATCCGTCTCAATATTCCACGAACAGACAGTCTTCGGTGCGTCTGGCGAACCTTGAAAACAGGAATGAATTGTAGCTCGACAAAAATCTGAGACCTACTTTTCGGTGTGACCTGCGGTTGATCCGTCAGTGGTTGATCCTTTTTTGATCCCATGAGATTGACTGATTTGGAAACAATTGTCGTGCCCCATTGTTTCGTCCGTTGGGCGAGTGTCTTGAGGCCGTGAACACCTGCACTCGAATGCCCGCTCCCCAGTAATGTTTGTCCAGATGCCGCCATCCAGATTTTGATGCGGGCAGCGTGAGCATCGGGATGACTATCTTTGTTTGAGTCCAATGTATTCAGCACTGCCCAAATCTGACTTTCTTCTTGCCCTTGGGATCCATCGAAAAAATGAGCGGATTCCGCAGATTTACAAACTTCTTCGTATTGGCGATCAAGAAAACGATGCAACAACAAATACAACGCAGATGCGGGCGTTTGCGCGAACAGGAACGACCTCGACGAATGGATCGCGTACAGGTAATGTCGGGCGTCACCCAGATTTCCTAACCATCGTTCGTCGTTCCGATCAAGAACGACGCGCGGCGACACAAGCGGCTTGATGAAGGACTCGATTTCGGCTGGAGTCAACTGACGGTACGCAGCTGATGCGGACAGCCGCGCATCCGTCGATCCAAATCCTGCAGGAACTGTTTGCTGAAGTGCGCCAACAAGAAGCGGCTTGGCAATTGCATCGACGAGCAAATGGAGATCACCGTCTTGATTTTCAAGCAGAATGGAATTTGGGACTCCTTGAATCAGGCGAGCTGTTAACGATTGTGGGGAGATTTTTCGTGTGCTCAAGTATAGACCGGCGTGCTGATCGCAGTGAAAGGTGGACTTTCCTGGAGCTTGATTGGAGACAAGACGTGAGGATTTGAATGACAATCCCAATCTTGTAAATTCGATGAGATCTACTGTCAACCCAACTTCATTGTTTGAATTAATTGTCGCCCATGAAATTTCTGATTGAGACTTGAATGGATCGCTTCTTGCACTCCACACAAGTACATGAGCTAAATCTTCAATGCGAGTCAGCGATTCTCTCAAAGCCGCTAATTCAGAACTTGGTCTCACGTATTTAAGATTGATTAATGTGTGAATTAAACCATCGTCACTTGAGCTGTTTCTTGTTGATTCGATTTCAGCAACACGTTCCAGCATCTTTGCCTGTTCCTCCCGCAATACTTCTGCCGATAATTCAACGGCTTCTTCTTCTTGCATGGAAGATTCTAGAGCCTGTAATTCCGCTAATTTCTTGCTTTTTTCTGAAGCCTTCAAAACCACTCTCTGGACCACTGCGACACCGTCTCCAATCCGTGTCGCAACTCCATCACTTGTCCGAAGTGCCGGACCAACAGGAGCGACCGCAATGCGCAACACACTAGGATGCGTCGACGCGAGCAAGTTGGGATTCTGATATCCGTGGATTGTTCCGTCGAGCGTGTTCTGCCAGAACTCGTAGTCTGTAAGCAGGCACGCAGGAAGCAAACCATGAAGATTACGGTTTGGGATGAATCGCTGAGTCCCCGTTCGTTTCGACAGATGGCGGGAGATCACGAGAGTCGCAGTAGGATGCTGAGGGAGGACAGAAGGCTTGGAGGTCGATGCAAGGGACAACTGGCGAGACGTCAAAGCAACGAGTGTGGAGGGGGGAGAAGGGATGTATCCAGTGGATTCCTCAATGACAGATAAGGGGGACGATTGAAAGTATCCAAATGATTGATGGGAATCATTTGTGTAACAAAGTTCGGTATAGAACTGCCGGCCACGCTCGACGACATCATAAACTTCAATCAATGTGGGACAGAGCGAAATAACAATTTCCTTGATCGAGGTTACTGAAGAGTCGCCAGGTCTTTGAGACGCAAGAGGCGGCCAGGAACAGGCGAGACGAACAAAGGACTTGCGATTGTCTCCTTGAGCTCCCAAAGAAGTCAGAGAGTTCGTTTGAGGGGGAACGCCGCCACCGGGGCTGTTCAAATTGGAAGCAGGAGAAACAGGACGGAGTGCAGATTCTAAACTCTTGGAAAATATTGTGGAGTCTTCGATGAAGAGTTGAGCTCCCGGTAAATTGCGAGGAAGCCATTCATCGAGAATTGGAGCGATCCAAGCTTCATCAGACCGTAATGTTGATGCAGAGTATGGACGTGTAAATCCATGATGCGCCTTGTATGCAAGATCAGATTCCCAACGCTGAAGATCATGACGACGTCCAATGAGTCGACACCAATATCTACGAGAAACACAAAAAAGCGAACACTGAAACGAGAATGGCATCACTGCATCACATGACTTGAAGATCTCACCGATGGGTCGTTGACGACACGACGGCACACTGGAATGTTGAGGATTCTGTAACAGGCCCAAACAAATCAACAAAATCAGCGAATTCGTTAACCCAGCCCTCAAGTAATTCCATTGGATTCCGACGAAGCGAGAATTCTGCTGTTTGTAAATTGATTTCTGTATCGGACGATTGACTGGTGATTGCTCGTAACCAAATTTCATACAAACTGGGCGGTTGTTGTTCAGTTTCGTTGTTTTCCTTCGATAGTCTGAGAAATACGGAATACTTTGAAAGAGCAGATTCCAATGCGGAAGATAATCCTGGACCTTTACGAAATTTCATTTTCGCCAATGCATCTTCCACCTGAACAAATAAAGACAAATTTCATGATGAACTCGGAGTCCTATATTTACCTCTTGTTGCGCTTTCTCAAGAGAAGATCTTTCATTATCTGGAATAAATCGTCCACGTCCGAAACATCCAGGCACTTCTAACCAACGTCGTGTTTCGGTCTCCATTGAGTTCTGTTTGGATTGATGTTGCAATAAATCCAGAGTTTGCACCTGCGCGTTGATCCTTCGACTTCCAGTAAATGAGACGATTCGAATTGTCGCTTCCATGACGCGATCTGCTTCTGTCGAGTGAGTCTCCATCCAGGTGAGCAAGTGACGACGATGCGTTTGTAAAATTCCAAAGAGTTCCATGTCGGGAACACCAAGACTCTCCCCCACAACCTCCTTACAAGGAAGAGTTGCTTCTCCTTGAAAGCGCCTGCTTGGCTCAAGGGCAAATCGATGGTGGGTGAAGACAAAGAAGAGGCTCGACAGCAAACAACTGACGATCGCATCAGTGTAGTCAGACGGATCCACATGAGCAAAAATGGAGGCTATATGGGAATAGAGGGAACAGGCAACAGATAAATCAGATTTCTTAACCGCCTTTGATGCCCAACTTTCCAGCAGAGGGAGCACTTCAGAATGGAGTCGTGTTTGTAGACGCTGATGGACTTCTTGTAAACGTTCAAGATGCTGGTGCCGAATTAAACGCAATCCTCTTGCAAGAGACTTGTATCCACATCGACTGATGATCTTCTCACCATCAGCATCCTTTCTGTTCGCATGTTCCATGTCCCAATAGTTAGAATGATTGATAATGAATGCTATGAATTGATCAACGCCCACCACAATGCGTATCACAAAAAGCAGAAGATTTGTGGAGTGTCCAACGTATTGCCCGGTGTCTTTATCGATGGCAATGTCAAGCATGTCCTCCAACGCTTGGAGAATCGTGTGAGGTGCATACGTCAACTCATTGAAGAGCAGTCCTAGTGGAGTGCTCAGCGGCTCCCGTGATTTGGTCGGAATTTCCTCAGGGGCTTCCTTAAATCGATTCTTTTGCCACAAAGAAGGCTCGAAAAGAACGGCTAACAGCACCTGCTGTAATTCAACGCAAACAAGTGAATCTAGTCGTGTCTCATCAGCGAAGAATTGCAGAACAAGAGGAATACGGATATAAGGGGCGGTTAAATATTGAAGTAGAACTTCGGAGTCCTGCGCTGATAGACGACCACCGAACGAAGGGACTTTCTTCAGATGCAACACATCGTCTTCACTTTCGAGCTTTTCATTTCCTTCCACTAAATTTGTAGGATCAGCTGCACTGGGGGGAACGCGTTGTGGTGTCATTCCAATCCAACCCAAGAATTTCGTCAAAATGTCTTCCCCATGATGACGTTTCTCATAATAATCCTGTTTAACAAATGCTGCGCATTCCAGAGTCATTCCAAACCCTCGGACAGATAACGCCAACTTGGTGGTTGAAGACCATCGAAGAGTCGCATCTGAGACATTCCACCGTCGCAGACGTGGGAGAGTGGAAGCATCTGGCGTCATAAGAGACTGAAAGGAGGAAAATTAAATGATAGCATTGGATATTCGAACCTTACTTTGAAGTAAAAAACAATGTCCCTGAAGGAGGTCCATTCTGGGACGAGATCAAGAAAGTCTGATTGTTCTCCAGTGAAGTGCAGGGGAAGTGCATCAAGCTTCGAATTGAATCCAAATTGCAGGCACACCTGTGAGATGAAAAGATGAACTATGGAGTGACCATGAAAAGCCCTACTTGCTCAATCAGTGCAATATCGCCTTTCCCCAATTCCATTTTGTCTTCAAACCGGAATATAACATGATCATCATCCACAGAACTCCTTAAATCTGTTAGATAGTCTAGAATCTAGAAACAGAACGAGTGTAGCCGGTCAAGTTTTATCATCGTACCTGAGTTCGTGCTGTATTGAGAACTGGATCTGTTAACAAGAAGAACTCGCTTTGATCAGCGAAGAAACTGATATCGAAGACAAATGGCTTGAGGGGTCCCTCAGCACTTCCACTGTAATGTGATCCTAATGGACTTGGGCCATCAATAGCTGGAAGTCTCAGGATGACATCAGCAAGACAACAAAACCCTGCCATGACGGTAACCCGTTGCGCATCAATATGACGAGTATTATGGAGAGAAAAGCAAGAAGACACAAAGTGGCGTGCCAAGCAATGGAGAGTTCTAGAGCAACAAAATAAAAATCATGGGAATGGCACGAACCGCAACAGCTCCATGAAATACAATTGCAACGAGACTGACCTCAAGAGTTCAATTTGTGTTTCGCGACGAAGTTGTTGACCTGCCCAGAAGCACAAAGCGTCACGTTGACGATCCTTGAATGATAAAGGCATCGGAATGACCTGAAGGGAAGAAAGAATTCAAGACCAACAGAATTGATCAAGACAAACTTTCAAGAAGTATCGTTTACTTCTAAAATCAGATGTTGAATGAGTTTGAATCTCAATGAATAGGTGTAGGGCATCAAGTCGGCTTGGTTTGAGAGCAACATGCACATTTCATGCGCCCGCCTTAACGTTGTACAAATATCCTGTAGAGTCGTGACGTGGGATGCCACACTTGCTAGGTCGACTGGTACGACGAGAGGTGACTTCAGAGGTTGACCTGACAGACCACTGAGGTCGTCAATGAGATCGTTTCGAAATCGACCGAACAGTGGGAATGTGGAATGGATGAGTGGCACTCCAAACGTAGGAAGAGAAAGACAATCTGGAAGCGTCGCGATTCCGCCTTGTCCGGTTCCCCGATTTAATTGCCTCTCATTTAGAGCTTTATCTAAATTATCCAATAAAGACTTAAACAATGAAAGATGGCTAGGCGTCAGTTGAAGGCGTGGTTTATCGGTTGTCATTGAGGGATATTCGATCTGATCTGCTTGACGTAATGACTGTTCAGAAACAAGACGAGCGAAATGTCTGAAAGAAAGATCGATTTGTGAAGCTTCGGGGTCACATGAGGGTAGACTACAGAAGATCAAGGTCTTGAAAAATTGTCAATACTCGATCGAATAGATTGCTTCTTACCGCATGGCGCAACGGACAACAATCAAGTGGAAAGCTGAGCAACCGCTGGATGTATCGGTTTCGAAATCGCTGGACGTCGCAACTAGTGCGAGATCATCACGGCAACTCAAACAAACTGCCCACCAAAGAAGAAGAAAAATGATGCGAATCTCTTCCGCTGAAAGTTGGCACGTCGTTTGAAGAATGTAATGCAAACAAGCTGCTGCTCCTGGAAGGGCACTTCCCGCAGTACGTAATGCAGGTGCAGCGTGCCAAGCGCCTCCTCGACTTCCATTTGGCGAGACGATGGCAGCATCTTCGGACAAGGAAAGAGTCACTTCTCGTGTTGGGCATGATGAGGGGCGAATCCAATTAGAAAGAAGCGGCCTGCCATTGAGATGAGGAAGGAGGATTGTATAAAAGGTGTGGATATTTGTGGGGGCTGGCTTCAGTAGAAGGCGGTAAAGGCAGATCCAGAAACTTGAATGGAGAAGACGTTCAGGAATGACATCTTTGAGAACGATGAGAAAATCACGCTGCACCGAACCTGTTGAAAATTGATTATCTTCAATTTGAAAAGCATGAAATTCCGTCCCAAAGCCGGATGCATTGACGACAGCAAACTCGAAGAACTGAGCGCGATCAAGAGGTCGACGAACGATCAAGAGGAGAAACAGCGGGGGCTTATCAGCGTCCAAACCAAGAGCTCCAGGAAGAATAGAAACCCCTCCAGGTTGGATCCCATGAATACGACCAATTGTCTCCGACGCTAACGCAGTGAGATGATCATTCCACTGGGACGGTGTTGAATTGGCGAGCGCGGAAAGTCGTGTCCAATATGAGACGTCCCAAGCAGGATTCCCATGACTCAAACCGAAACATTGTTGTGCGCGTCCTAATGCACTCCGCAGCCAAGGAGGAAAAACGGAGGCATCAACGCATGGCTCAGCCGCGAGCCTATGAAGAAGACGCGAAAGAAGACTGAGGGATCTTGGATACCCCGTGGGATCCACACAGGATGTCCCTAATTGGGACAGAGGAAGACTGAAAGACTCTCGACATGCGAGGTCAAGGAACGCGGGATCTGACCACAAATACGCCATAGGAGGGTGGACTCAGAAATCCCGTGGATTAGGTTGACGATTTTGGGACTTGTGGGGCATTAAGGATCCCACTCATATCTTGGATATGCTTTGATACTGAAAAACTACTTTTTGAGAAAAAGATGACAAAAATGTCAGCAATACCGACAACATATGATGAATTGCAAGATGTCTTCATCGAAGTTGGCCCCCCACGTCTTCCATGCACACTATTCTCTTATAAACAGTTATTTCCAGCGGACCTGAAGACAGGAGGTGCAAGGGCTCATTATGCCAGTTATTCCAATAGGTTCTTCTTTCTAACCTTTTTCGAGTTATTTTGTCCATACCTTCGATCCTTCCTCTCTTTGTCCGGTAAACAAACAGTCAGAGCCTTACGGTCATAGAATTTGTTTGCAATTATCATCAGTCATAGATCTCCCAATCTCTTGACTTGGTCGATAGACTTTTTCATATTTTTGTTCTGTCAAGTGTCTTATCTCGTTGTATGTCGATCTCATGACACTCGAATCGCCGTCAAAAATGGGAGAAACTTCTATACCGCCAACAACGTGGGGAGTTGATGTGGACGCAATAGGTGCATTTTCCCCGTCCGCTTTTCCTCAGCGCGAAGGAAATTATAGAATTGTTGTTCGCGACACGCTCGTCATCAACGTTCCGGCTGGGAGTCTTGTCAATCAGGATGAGGTGCGACTTCTCGTCATTGATGGTGTTGGTGAAGAGTCGTCTCTCGTTGGGACTCCTGATTGTTTGGGAAACTTGCGCTTCGAATGGGTCGCCGTTTCCGCAGGTCCGTGCTCGTTCCGGTTCGAGTATCACCCGTACGCCGCATCCTCTTCTGTCGTTCCGCCAACGCGGAAACGGACCGAGTCAGACCTCGTTCTGCGACGCCAAGGATCCACTGTCGATAACGCGGGTGTTCGTTATGGCGTTGTAAACAAAGTCATCGTTGCTCCACGCATTATCATCAATGGAAAGATGCTCCCAGTCGATGCGTTGTCGATGCAGACTGTTGTTTCACGATGTCTCGGCCCCCTTGACACATGGACCAATCGCCTGCAACGGACATCTGCGGATCTTCATTACAATGTCATTCATTTCACTCCAGTTCAAGTGACGGGAGAATCGGGCAGCTGTTACTCTCTTGCTGATCAACTTGAAATTAGTCCAGAGTTGCTTCCTGCTGGTTCAACGAGTCGAGGTTGGGAGTTGCTTAAATCGGTTGTTGAGGAGTTAGAAACGCGCTACGGTCTGATGTCCACATCGGATATTGTGTTAAACCATACGGCGAACAACACGCACTGGATACCGCATCACCCTGAATGCGGCTACAACGAAAGAAATTCACCTCACTTGAAAGCAGCAATCGAATTGGACGACGCTCTACAGCAGTTCTCGTTTCAAGTTTCTGAAGGAAGATTTAGAGGAAGCGGATTACCCGAACGAATTGAGGACGAGAGCTGCTTGAAAGTCCTTCGCCGTTTGGTACGTGATCGTGTTCTCAATCCGTTCCGGTTAAACGAGTGGTTTGAGATTGACTTCGAAGCTTCGTTGATGGCGTTCCGGAACTCAAGTTGCAAACACGTGGACAGTGGAAAGTCTGATAACGAACTAATCGATCTTTTGTACGAAGAATGTTTGAAGACAGTCGGTGTAGCCCGACACACAGGAGTCTGTCCCAATGGGGATGTGACGAGTCGTATGTGCCGCAGTGATACCCACCTGAGATCGCTGCTCTCTCAAGTCCAAGCGGGTTTGAACCGCCGAGCTTGTGAAGTTCAACACACAATTTTGAATGCCATTGAAGGATTTGTCCGCTGGGAGCGCGTTCAATGCAACAAGGGTCCTGTTGGTAAAACGCACTGGGACGGATTGGTGCCTCGCTATTTCACTCCGATCGTGACAAAGGGTGGTGAGACTCTTCATCTTGCTAATAACGGCTGGGTAATGGATTGGGACGCTGAGAAGGATTTTGCTGCCCCGGGATCTCTGGTTTACTTGAGCCGGTCTCTCGTTGCGTGGTCGGACTGTATCAAACTTCGTTATGGCGATTGTCCCGATGATTGTCCGTTTCTTTGGGATTTGATGAAGAATTATTGTTCAAATACAGCAAAAATATTCAAGGGAATACGATTGGACAATTGCCATTCCACTCCTTTACATGTTGCTAAATATTGTCTCGCTGAAAGTCGCAAAGTGAATCCGAATTTATGGGTCTACGCTGAACTATTCACAGGAAAACGGGAAACAGATTTAGTCTTTGAACGCGAATTGGGACTCAATGCTCTGATTCGTGAAGCGATGCAATCCTACAACGGAAGTAATCTAGCGTGGCACGTGAAGGAGTTTGGTGGACAGTGTCTTGGTGCGTTCGATCCCAGGCCTTCGATATCCCGTTTAATGGACTTTCCTGTTCCGCTTCTTCGAACTTCGTCGCCTTCCCTTTTCTTCGACTGTACGCACGACAACGAGACGCCACAACAGAAACGAACGGCCACCGATGCGCTTCCGAACGCCGCAGCCGTTGCCGCCTCTGTTTCCGCAATTGGCTCATGTCGGGGTTACGACGAGCTTGTGCCACTTGTTCTCTCCGTCGTTACGGAGCGACGTTTGTACCACTCCTATCAAGTGGACGACGCCTCTCTTCCTGCTGGTGGCGATTCTGTCAACTTTGCAACGCAGGCTCGACTGAACACGTCACTTCATCCGGACGCCTCTGTCGTTGTTGTCAAGGGGTCGTGGGACGATTGGACAAACGAAATTCCGCTGGTCCATCGACATGGCGTTTGGACGGGTGATCTTCCATCTCATTACTATCCCGAATCAGTTAAAGGTTTCGTGAGTTACCAAGTAAGTTTGGGGGTCTCTGCCAGAAAATTGTACAGGTTTTGTCATTCGTTAAAATCTTGAAAGTTCTTCCTTCTTGGTTTCATTTTCTTTTCTGTTTTTCTTCCAGTATAAATTTGTTGCTAACCGGGAAGATTGGTTCTTTGACCCAGCTCTTCCACACTCGCGCAATCAGAGCAATCATGTCAACAACATCCTATCGATGGGAGTCAATCCAGTGAAGCAGATTCACCAAGCGAAATTGATCGAGCCACGTCAATGGAACTCAAAGTCTCATGGATTACCCGGTACGATATGGACTGCACTAGGCGTTATTCATCGTGGTTGTGGGTTCAGGTATCATGGAGCCACGCAAGGTTCTTAATCAACTTCATCATCGATTAGCAATCGAAGGATTTAGTGAAGTTGCTGTCGAATCAGCGCGGGGCGATGATATTCTAATCATAACAAGGCACGACCCATCAACCCATCGCATGTGTTACTTCTTCATCTACACGGCATTCAGCCCAGCTGTACTCGCAAATCCACAAGAAGGCGGTGCATTCGAAATCAAGGGATCTCTTGACGAGATTGTGTTGGAAGCGCAGTTGATTGTTCCTCAAGACGCGTTCTTCTTCGATGAGACTCATCATATCAACGGACTTCCTTCGCGTTGCCAATTGTCTGCATTTTCGAAAGATCTCAATTCAAAATTGAACTTCTTTGATTCCCGTTTCGATGAGTGCACCGATGTGACGCACATCAACATGAACAAGGGATTCTGTCCAGGAAGTGTTTTTGTTCTAATGACGAAAGGATACCCCAAAATACACGAAGCGACTGCTCAATCGATAAAAGAGATGGGAAGCATTTTAGAAGCTACTTCGGTATCAACTAAAATTTCGCGGCCTGAAGAACTCCATGCGTTCAGTTATCTGTTATATAGTTGTAATAACGAAGAACGTGACCGTTCGAAAGGAAAGCGTGGTTGCTACGAATTAGAGTGAGCCACACGAGACACGACCATCACGACCTCTCCCTTCCTGACAGAACGATTGGCGCGTTGCCTTATGCTGGAATTGCAGGAATCGTTTCTATCTTGGATGCTCTTCGCTGCTCTGATGAATATGATCATCCACTGATCAAAAATATCGTTGGAGGCGATTGGTACTTTGATTACGCTGCTGACCGTCTCGATACAGACAGTGACGAAGCGTTTTCTGGTGGAACGGTAGTTGTTCTTCTCAAAGTGGCATCTTGGTTACGAGAGGTAAGCCCCTCTGCGAATATCCGTTCCTACCATTGAAATTCGTCTAGGCTTCTGCTGACGCTTTGCGATATCTTCCACGAAAAATACTTCCCGGATATCTCGATTGGATTTTTTCGTCGCTTTACAGTTGGGTAACGCAGCGCTTCATTAGTGGAATGCCCGAACCATTACGTTCTTGTAACGACTTGTTCATGCTCCGCTTGTCCCTTGCAACCCTTCAATTCTATGGATACGTTCCGTCTTCGCCACTCATTCATGGAACGAATCATCCGTCACTTTGCGCTGGTCTCCCACACTTTGCGACCGAGTACATGCGAAACTGGGGAAGGGACACATTCATTGCTCTCGAGGGATGTCTCCTTTCAACGGGTCGATACCAAGAAGCAAGGGAAGAGATCTTGGGGTTCGCTCGTGTCATGAGGCATGGGTTGATTCCAAATTTACTGGATGGTGGAAACAATCCGCGTTTCAATGCACGCGATGCAACGTGGTTCTTTCTTCGTGCGATTCAAACTTACTGCAACGTCGCACCTGAAGGCACGGATTTCTTGTTGGCACCCATCACATTGAAGTATTCAGAGACCCTTGGAGCTGATACCTCTGTGGAAACCGTTGGTGGTTTAGTGCACTTTATTTTGTCTCAACATGCCAAAGGAATCGATTTTCGGGAATGGAACGCAGGCCATCAGATAGACGCTTGTATGAAGGATGAGGGATTCAATATTAAGATTCAACTGGATGAGACAAATGGAATTCTATTTGGAGGAAATCGGTGGAATTGTGGGACATGGATGGACAAAATGGGAAGCTCATACGAAGTATGGAATAAGTACAGAGTTCTATAGACAGACGGCATTTCTCAGTCGCCGATGACCTGCAGCTTCTTTGTTTCTTCTAGGCGGGAAATCTTGGTGTTCCTGCAACTCCGAGAGATGGGGCTGCTGTTGAAATTATTGGTCTTCTGAAATCAACACTACGCTTCGTTAATTCTCTCCCCCGAAGCGTGTGGCTCCACGACATTGCAAACGAGTCAAGCGGATTGACTTACCGCCAGTGGGAATCTGCGTTACAGAACTCCTTCGAAGAGTGTTTCTTCATCGGGTCACCTGAAGAGAACGCCAAAAAACAGGATAAGATTGTTTCCCTTGATCTTGTTAATCGAACAAAAATCGTTCGGGATTCCTTCAATGTACGTCTCATTTGAATGGGTATTCCATCGCTTGCATTTTATTGACAGGCCAGCGAACCTTGGCGCGACTATCAACTCAGACCGAATTTCTGCGTTGCTTTGTCCGTCTCGCCGGAACTGTTGTCAAGAACCCAAGGACTTGCTGCGTTGGAAACAGCCTCTAACGCATTGCTGTCAGCGAGGAATGCGATCGCGGTCGAACAGGCGCTGGAGGGATTCAGGGGACACTTCGATTCCAATGACGCGTCGGAACTTCTTCGTCTGATTCCTCAACAAGATCAAGATGAGGCACTTCTTTTTACAAGTCAATTGGGTATGAAAACGTTGGATCCATCGGATTACAATTATCGTCCGGATTACAACAATGATGATCGATCACTCGATGCTAGTGTAGCGCACGGTTTTAATTACCACAACGGACCCGAATGGGTTTGGCCCTTGGGACATTTCCTGAACGTAAGGCTTATTAGAGGCTGAGTTGATCTTCAGTAAGGATGAGTCAGATATTTGTTCCTTCGCAGGCTTTGTTCACGTACCAGAATCAATCAGAATCAGAGGAAGATCAACCGGAAGATTTTCGTCTTCAAAGGGCGCGATTTCATACGATGCAGTATCTGCTGCTCCATCGACGTCATATCGCAACTGATAAATGGCTCTCTCTCCCAGAATTAACAAATCATAACGCACGGTAAGCAGTCTTTGTTGAACCATTCTTTGTGGAAACTTCTTCAGGTTTTGTTCTCATTCATGTCATGCGCAAGCGTGGTCTATAGGAACGATTTTGGCTTTCCTATCTAACGTCGCTGCAGCATCATCCCAGTTACAAAACGGTGCGGAAACATTAACTAGAGCTTCAGAGAGCACACCAATGATCGAGATTCAAACTGTTCCAAAAAAGAGCAAACGCTCCAAAAATAGATAGAGTCCTACTAGAAGAATCTTACTTGCAAAGCATCATGATATTTTATGTAAATTGTTTAGTGACAGATGTATCCAATCGTAATTCGACTCGTATGGTTATTTTGACAAGTCTTCATCTTTTTCTATTTTCATGCTCAATCTCATCTGAACTAATCTTGAACTAATAGTGCACTGCATGATGCAAGCGCCTGGTCGCGAAGGTGTTGTGTTGATGCAGAGGTTGCAGAATTTGGATTGTTATAAGAAGCGTTCTTTGTACGATAAGAAGCGTTCTGCCAACAATGTTGCAAAATAACCATCTAACAATTCGTTTGCAACTCTGTTTTTCATCAGTAATCTCCCAGGCTTCAATCTGACCGCGCTCTTGCCTCCAATTGAGTATCGCTGCACTATTCATTGCTACCACGCAGGACAAACGAACTATCAAGAAATCAGTCGCCACAAATTAACAATCTCTAGTACCAAATCATCTCTACATTTAAATTGCTTCAGATTTCGCACTTTTGAGGAAGACGAAACTCATGCTGTCTAAAGCTTCGCTAATACTCCCATTCTCTCGGCCAATCCCTCTGCGGCTCCCAATGCTGATTTTTTTAAAGTTGAAACCTCCCAGGAAAACGCTTCCTCCTTAATACTTCGATAGAGACTTTTGTTCTCCCCTTTTTGAACCTCGCGGAGTGCGACAGCTTCGGCAGATCGCTTCACTTGATCTTCAGGAGAACGAAAGATGTATAGGGACATTCTATCTGAAGCAAAATGTTCACCTGGGGGAACAATGTCGTCCACTAAACCACACCGCTTGGCTTCAGGACCACTATAGCGTTTTGCTCTTAGCATCAGATCAATCCAATGAGTTCGATCCGCTTTAACGCGGACGATAGCAGAAAGTCCTAAAAAAAATTGATGAAGGAGTTGGAAGGAGTCTAAGCGTTAATACCACGTCAGAGCGAATCCATTACCTGGTGTTAATGGCAACCCGAGTTCTACCTCGTTTATACAAATAAAACCTTTTTCTGAATTCATGATTCGATAGTCACAACAGAATGCGATCATTGCAGCTCCAGCAAACTGAAAGGGGAATGAAATGTTCTAGAGCACATTAAAATGAACCTTACAGCGTGGCCATTGATTGCAGCGACTGTGGGTACACCGAGTGTTAGAGTGTTGAGTAGGACTGCAAAACATGCGGACAACAGAGGAGTTCAACTAAGTGATCTTTATGGATGATGATTCATGTGCATGACTGTTGTCTGACCTCGATGAAACAAAGTTAGAAATCCTGGCGGATCTTCAGCAAGGGCCTCAAATGACAACCCATTAGAGAAGAACTTGGGACTCGCTGATATGATGATGAGAGCCGTCGGT
>NW_026578663.1:0-2500 GCF_029603195.1 Condylostylus longicornis
CACCTCTTATGTCTCCTTACACTACCAGACTAGAGTCAAGCTCAACAGGGTCTTCTTTCCCCGCTAATTATTCCAAGCCCGTTCCCTTGGCTGTGGTTTCGCTAGATAGTAGATAGGGACAGTAGGAATCTCGTTAATCCATTCATGCGCGTCACTAATTAGATGACGAGGCATTTGGCTACCTTAAGAGAGTCATAGTTACTCCCCGCCGTTAACCAGCGCTTAAATGAATTTCTTCACTTTGACATTCATAGCACTGGGCAGAAATCACATTGTGTCAACACCCGTTAGGGCCATCACAATGCTTTGTTTTAATTAGACAGTCGGATTCCCCAAGTCCGTGCCAGTTCTGAATTGATTGTTAATTGATAACCGTTATAAAATATATGATAATATAATTAAAAAATTATATTACCAGTATATTATTAGCAAGAATGTTCCACAACTGGTTATGTAGCTTCTATCCGGGGAACAAAAATATTATAAAATAAATTTTATAATAAATTCTATTTACCCAGAACGAGTACATGCACCACTTTATTGTTTCCCATTCAAGCCCGATTATCTCAATCTTCAGAGCCAATCCTTATCCCGAAGTTACGGATCTAATTTGCCGACTTCCCTTACCTACATTATTCTATCGACTAGAGACTCTTCACCTTGGAGACCAGCTGCGGATATTGGTACGGCCTGTTGAGAAGTTTGCGTGGCCCAATCATAGATTTTCAAGGTCCGAGGAGAAAATATCGACACAGCAGTAAAATGCCATGCTCTTCTAGTTCATCTACCATATCTCTCTTCGAAAGATTTCCATGGTAGTACAACTATAAAACAGAAAAGAAAACTCTTCCGATACCTCTCGACGGCTTCTCTATGATTGTTTCTGTTACCAGGATGATCATAATGACCATATTTATTACAAACGTATACTCAACAGGTTACGGAATTGGAACCGTATTCCCTTTCGCTTATTTAATTTAAGGTATTTTATATTATCAATGGGGATAAAACCTTAAATTTTGTTCGGCTTTCGCCTTAAGCTTAGGACCGACTAACTCGTGATCAACCACTGTTCACACGAAACCCTTCTCCACTTCAGTCCTCCAAGGTCTCATTCGATTATTTGCTACTACCACCAAGATCTGTACCAATGGCAGCTCCACACATCCTTACGGAAGATGCTTCTACGCTACCATTGTACCCACCTACTTGTTAATGTTTCTAAATTTATATACATTAATAATGTAATATAAATCATTTACATTAACAGTGACGTATAGGTATACAACTTAAGCGCCATCCATTTTAAGGGCTAGTTGCTTCGGCAGGTGAGTTGTTACACACTCCTTAGCGGATTACGACTTCCATGTCCACCGTCCTGCTGTTTTAAGCAAGCAACGCCTTTCATGGTATCTGCATGAGTTGTTAATTTAGGCACCGTAACGTCACGTTTGGTTCATCCCACAGCGCCAGTTCTGCTTACCAAAAGTGGCCCACTGGGCACAATATATCATAACCTAAAACTTCATTCAAGAAAGTTTAGGTTCTTACCCATTTAAAGTTTGAGAATAGGTTAAGGTCGTTTCGGCCCTAAGGCCTCTAATCATTCGCTTTACCAGATAAGATTATTTTATATAATATTTTTATGCACCAGCTATCCTGAGGGAAACTTCGGTGGGAACCAGCTACTAGATAGTTCGATAGGTCTTTCGCCCCTATACCCAATTCTGACAATCGATTTGCACGTCAGAACTGTTTCGGTCTTCCATCAGGGTTTCCCCTGACTTCTACCTGATCAGGTATAGTTCACCATCTTTCGGGTCACAGCATATATGCTCAAGGTACGTTCTAGTTAGAGGTATAAAAAATAATTAAAAATTATTTATATACATAACTATATAGAACGCCCCAGGATTGATATTATATATATAAAATTATATATATAATTTAATCCCATATTAACAGTTAAGTTAATTACGCCTTTAGATTTTATTTAAAATAAATTCTAATGACTTGCACACATGTTAGACTCCTTGGTCCGTGTTTCAAGACGGGTCCCGAAGGTATCCTAAATCTATAGCATTGCTAATCATATTAATGCATATAATAATTATATTAATATATAAATTAATATAATATTATAAAATTATAATAATATATAATTTACGCATTATATTGATTTTTTATCTGTCAATTATTTATCCGATAATATTTAAATTATATTATATAGAAAATAAATTTTCATATATAAAATAAACTTTTTAAATATATCTTATGATAAATATATATTTATTAACAGATTGCAATGTCCATATATGAAAAAATTGCACACCATCATTATTATATAATTATATAATATTTATAATGTTGAATTTTTCATATTTCATGGATGTTTAGGTTCATCGGGCTTAACCTCTAAACAGTTTCACGTACTATTTAACTCTCTATTCAGAGTTCTTTTCAACTTTCCCTCACGGTACTTGTTTGCTATCGGTCTCAT
>NW_026578663.1:7500-10000 GCF_029603195.1 Condylostylus longicornis
TTTTTACACAATTATAATTTTTATATTATAACCTTCATAGTATATTTTGTCAACTTCTGATATCGCTTATCCGTACCACCACATTTTTGTACACGTATATCAATATATGAGCATATAATAAATATATACTCGTTGACCTACTATGATAAAAATATTATTGATTGTCGAGCATAACCAACATAATGTCTCGATTTGACCTATTTTTCATTACATGTTTACCAACCCAGGTTACTTAACACTCATGAAAAGTAATTATTGCCTGTCGAGCATAACATATGTCCCGATCAGGTTTATTTTGCCATTGATAATATCAAACCAGGCTGAAAAAAATTTTTTCATCGGGTGGGCATAACATGTTTACCAACCCAGGTTACTTATCACTCATGAAAAGTAATTATTGCCTGTCGAGCATAACATATGTCCCGATCAGGCCTATTTTGCCTTTGATAAATATCAAACCAGGCTGAAAAAAATTTTTTCATCGGGTGGGCATAACATGCTTACCAACCCAGGTTACCTTTCACTCATGAAAAATAATTATTGCCTGCCGAGCATAACAACATATGTCTCGTTAAGGTCTATTTTGCCTTTGATAAATATCAAATCAGGCTAAAAAAAATTTTTTTTAAAAAAAATTTTTTCATCGGGCGAGCATAACATGTTTATCAAACCAGGCCCAATTTCATTCATGAAAAAAAATGTAATTAAAAAATGTACGTTTGAATCAAAAAGTGGTCATACATAGATTTACACATAAAATTTTAATAATCAATAAATATGCTTCCCATATCCAATACCTGTATTGTATTGATATATTTATTATAATAAGCATTACTTAAATCATAATTTGTTTACCAATTTAGGTTACTTTTCATTCATGAAAAGTAATTATTGCCTGTCGAGCATAACATATGTCCCGATCAGGCTTATTTTGCCTTTGATAAATATCAAACCAGGCTGAAAAAAATTTTTTCATCGGGTGGGCATAACATGCTTACCAACCCAGGTTACTTTTCATTCATGAAAAGTAATTATTGCCTGTCGAGCATAACATATGTCCCGATCAGGCTTATTTTGCCTTTGATAAATATCAAACCAGGCTGAAAAAAATTTTTTCATCGGGTGGGCATAACATGCTTACCAACCCAGGTTACTTTTCATTCATGAAAAGTAATTATTGCCTGTCGAGCATAACATATGTCCCGATCAGGCTTATTTTGCCTTTGATAAATATCAAACCAGGCTGAAAAAATTTTTTTCATCGGGTGGGCATAACATGTTTACCAACCCAGGTTACTTTTCATTCATGAAAAGTAATTATTGCCTGTCGAGCATAACATATGTCCCGATCAGGCTTATATTGCCATTGGTAAATATCAAACCAGGCTGAAAAAAATTTTTTCATCGGGTGGGCATAACATGTTTACCAACCCAGGTTACTTTTCATTCATGAAAAGTAATTATTGCCTGTCGAGCATAACATATGTCCCGATAAGGCTTATATTGCCATTGGTAAATATCAAACCAGGCTGAAAAAAATTCTTTCATCGGGTGGGCATAACATGTTTACCAACCCAGGTTACTTTTCATTCATGAAAAGTAATTATTGCCTGTCGAGCATAACATATGTCCCGATCAGGCTTATTTTGCCTTTGATAAATATCAAACCAGGCTGAAAAAAATTTTTTCATCGGGTGGGCATAACATGCTTACCAACCCAGGTTACTTTTCATTCATGAAAAGTAATTATTGCCTGTCGAGCATAACATATGTCCCGATCAGGCTTATTTTGCCTTTGATAAATATCAAACCAGGCTGAAAAAAATTTTTTCATCGGGTGGGCATAACATGCTTACCAACCCAGGTTACTTTTCATTCATGAAAAGTAATTATTGCCTGTCGAGCATAACATATGTCCCGATCAGGCTTATTTTGCCTTTGATAAATATCAAACCAGGCTGAAAAAAATTTTTTCATCGGGTGGGCATAACATGTTTACCAACCCAGGTTACTTTTCATTCATGAAAAGTAATTATTGCCTGTCGAGCATAACATATGTCCCGATCAGGCTTATATTGCCATTGGTAAATATCAAACCAGGCTGAAAAAAATTTTTTCATCGGGTGGGCATAACATGTTTACCAACCCAGGTTACTTTTCATTCATGAAAAGTAATTATTGCCTGTCGAGCATAACATATGTCCCGATAAGGCTTATATTGCCATTGGTAAATATCAAACCAGGCTGAAAAAAATTTTTTCATCGGGTGGGCATAACATGTTTACCAACCCAGGTTACTTTTCATTCATGAAAAGTAATTATTGCCTGTCGAGCATAACATATGTCCCGATCAGGCTTATTTTGCCTTTGATAAATATCAAACCAGGCTGAAAAAAATTTTTTCATCGGGTGGGCATAACATGCTTACCAACCCAGGTTACTTTTCATTCATGAAAAGTAATTATTGCCTGTCGAGCATAACATATGTCCCGATCAGGCT
>NW_026578663.1:15000-16116 GCF_029603195.1 Condylostylus longicornis
TCTTTCGCCCCTATACCCAATTCTGACAATCGATTTGCACGTCAGAACTGTTTCGGTCTTCCATCAGGGTTTCCCCTGACTTCTACCTGATCAGGTATAGTTCACCATCTTTCGGGTCACAGCATATATGCTCAAGGTACGTTCTAGTTAGAGGTATAAAAAATAATTAAAAATTATTTATATACATAACTATATAGAACGCCCCAGGATTGATATTATATATATAAAATTATATATATAATTTAATCCCATATTAACAGTTAAGTTAATTACGCCTTTAGATTTTATTTAAAATAAATTCTAATGACTTGCACACATGTTAGACTCCTTGGTCCGTGTTTCAAGACGGGTCCCGAAGGTATCCTAAATCTATAGCATTGCTAATCATATTAATGCATATAATAATTATATTAATATATAAATTAATATAATATTATAAAATTATAATAATATATAATTTACGCATTATATTGATTTTTTATCTGTCAATTATTTATCCGATAATATTTAAATTATATTATATAGAAAATAAATTTTCATATATAAAATAAACTTTTTAAATATATCTTATGATAAATATATATTTATTAACAGATTGCAATGTCCATATATGAAAAAATTGCACACCATCATTATTATATAATTATATAATATTTATAATGTTGAATTTTTCATATTTCATGGATGTTTAGGTTCATCGGGCTTAACCTCTAAACAGTTTCACGTACTATTTAACTCTCTATTCAGAGTTCTTTTCAACTTTCCCTCACGGTACTTGTTTGCTATCGGTCTCATGGTTATATTTAGTTTTAGATGGAGTTTACCACCCACTTAGTGCTGCACTATCAAGCAACACGACTCTTTGGAAATATCTTCTAATAATCATTAACGTCATACGGGCCTAGCACCCTCTATGGGTAAATGGCCTCGTTTAAGAAGGACTTAGACTGTTAATTTCTCATATTAGAATATAGATATTCCATACACTACATCGGATATTTGTATAAACAAAATCCTTTAGTGCTGAACTAGTTTCTTTTCGCTCGCCGCTACTAAGAAAATCCTAGTTAGTTTCTTTTCCTCCCCTAACTAATATGCTTAAATTCAGGGGGTAGT
>NW_026578664.1:0-2500 GCF_029603195.1 Condylostylus longicornis
TTAATTTAATTTAAATACGATATATATTATATATCGCGGACGGGCGGGCCACACAGCAAAAAATTGTGTGCGGGAGCCGAAATGCATCCTTTGTGAGGAGGCAAAGGAAAAAAGATGGGATCATGCATCCGGATCGGGAAGTTGTAGCGCTTTCCGGAGAGCACTCGAGCAGATTAAATGGAGGAAAAGATGATCAGGATTTTGCAAGGAAACTTACACAGGAGTAGAACAGCTGATGAGCTACTGACACAGATGATTAGAGAAAAACGAATTGATGTACTAATAATTAGCGAGCAATACCGGAACAAAGACGAGAGGGGCTGGTTCCCAGACAAAACTAATACGGCGGCTTAATGGGTAGTAAACACAGGGAAAATGCTAGTAGAGGATCATGGAGCGGGAAATGGATTTGTCTGGATTAGGAAGTGGTGGGATGAAAATAATGAGCTGCTATTTAACACCGAACCAAAGCGCACAAGATTACCGGGAAAAGATGGAGGACATAGAAGATGCAGTAGCGAACACGAATGGAGAAGTAATACTGGCAGGCGATTTTAACGCGAAGTCGGTTGTTTGGGGGATGCCGCACACGGATGGGAGAGGCAGGCTGATTTTGGGGATGGCATCCCGGCAGAACTTAACCGTGATGAACACGGGGAAGACATCAACTTTTCGTCGGCCGGGCTACGCCGAGACCATACCTGATATAACGTTGGCGACAGACAAGCTAGCTAATAGGGTTGGGGGCTGGGTAGTACTGGAGGACTACACAGCTAGTGACCACCAATATATTTTTTACAAATTACGCATGAGAGCGGAGGTACAACTTGGAGATGCAGGTCGGGTCCCTAAATGGAATTTAAGTAAATTGGACAATAACAAAATGATTGAGATACTACAGAACGACTTTAATCAAGGAATACATATGTTGGATAATTTAAGCGAGCGAGACAAAGCAGAAGCGGTAACTGCCCCGGAAGAAGTGTCGCGGAAGGAAACGTTCGGTATACTGGTGGACAGAAGAAATCGCAGAATTAAGAAGGAAATGTCTACGTCTGCGACGAGTTGCTCAAAGAAGGAGAGGCACAGTAGAGATTTTGAGCGCATCCATGGAGTACAGGGCAGCCCGGAAGACTCTCCGGATTGCCATTAGGAAAAGCAAGAGTGAAAGCTGGAGAGCACTGTGTAATGATGTGAACGATGACCCATGGGGGCTTGGGTACAAGACTGTCCTAAAAAAGCTTAAGACCGCAGTGGTGGGGGACCAATACGAGCCAGAAACAATGGAAGATATAGTCAATACTTTGTTCCCCACGCATCCGAGGAGAGAAGAAACACAACGACAACTCGAGTTGGTTATAGCAGTAGGTGCATGTCCACAAATGATGTTGAACATGTATAATACCTGTCTGGAGTATGGAATTTTCAGCAGTAGATGGAAAAGGGCGCGGTTGGTGCTCGTCGACAAAGGGAAGGGTGGACAGTTTTCACCATCGTCTTATAGACCATTGTGCATGTTAGATACGGCGGGAAAATTATTGGAGAAATTAATTAAGGTTAGACTGCAAACAGCAATAGAAGCATCGGGAGGGCTGGCAGAAACGCAATTTGGATTCAGGCAAGGAAGATCAACAGTGGATGCTATTAGAATTGTTACGGAGGAGGTAAGAGCAGCTGAGTCTGCGAACCATCATTCGAAAGCCATGGTATTGCTCGTGACGTTGGATGTAAAAAATGCATTCAATTCCGCTAGGTGGGCGGATATGATAGAGTCACTGAAAGAGCAATATTTTTGCATTCCAGCATATCTCCTAAGGATAATAGAGGATTATATACAATAGATGGTTGGAGTACAACACAATGGATGGCAAAACAGCGGGTGCAGCGCAAGGATCGATTTTGGGACCTGACTTATGGAACGTTTTGTATGACAGCATATTTCGAGTGGAGATGCCAAGAAACACTGTTCTTATAGGATACGCAGATGACATAGCAGGAGTTATTACGACGAGAAACATGGAGGGAGCACAAATTAAACTTAACCAGGTAATGCGGAGGGTCAACACGTGGATGGAAGACCACGGTTTGGAGCTAGCAAAAGCCAAGACAGAAATAGTTGTTCTGACGAAGAAAAGAATTCCTACAATTGTAAAGATGCGAATAGATGCAGAGGAAATTCAAACAAAGGCAGCAGCAAAATATCTTGGAGTTACGCTGGATAATAAACTTAGTTATTGGAAGCACATCAATCAGGTAGCAGACAAAGCCGAAATCCTTACCAACAAGCTAAGCAGACTTATGGCAAACATCGGAGGGCCAAAACCAGAGAAGAGGAAAATTATTTTGGGTTCAACACAGTCAATATTATTGTATGGGGCGGAGATATGGGCAGACGCGTTAAAGAAGAAATATTGCAGAAAACGACTTGCAGCAGTACAGCGAAGGGCGGCTCTTCGGGTTGCATGTTCCTATAGAACGGTTTCAGAAGAAGCAGTGATGG
>NW_026578664.1:7500-27500 GCF_029603195.1 Condylostylus longicornis
ACCTCGTCCTTATCACAGAGAAATTGGTAACTCATTAACCAAGCTTCCCCACTATATGGAGATACAGTGGTGGCAAACCAATCATTACCTCCATTACAGCAGTAGAAGGTGTCCGCATAACCCCGGTAACACTTCCAAGCAGGCCAGCCCCTGAAACTTTTCTAGCTCGGCCCACAAACCCACCTGCTGGATCTTTCCGCACCGTACGTTCGACGGGTACCATCACTTGGAGATTTGAAGGGCTTGAAACAAAACACAGCTCACCTAATCTTACCCATTGTGAAGATCGTACGGGACCGTTGCAAGTCAACTCTCCTGGGCCAAGATTCCGTTAGTTCAATGACCGCATTCGAGTGATTCCGAAGAACCTCCGAGTCAGGAAAGTGCGATAAAACCATCAGCTCCAACATCTGCTTTCCCAATCCCAATCCGCTAGTATGCTTTTTTGAAAGTACCCTGTGAAGACGGACACTGATGGGGAGTTCATCTATGTCCTTCATCTCATCTATGCAGAACGCCCTCCATAAGCTTCTCTTCGCTTTTCTTATTTCCCTATTGTATATGGTAAGTCAGCTTTTATACTCTCCCCACGAACCCAACGTCCGTCCTTATTGAAGAGCTTTCTGGCCCTTTGTCAAAGCCTTGAGAGCTGGTGATTCCACCACAGGCAGCTCCTATTACTCCGCCTCGGCTTAGGTGGCAACTCCCATGATAGGCATCAATGATAGCCTTCGTCAGGGTCCGATGGTCAGTTCGATGGTCCTAGAGATCAAGATATCAAATCTAATCTGTCTACGGTCGGACACAGATGTCTTATTTCAGAAATGACATCCATCAATTATATTACTGATAAACCCAGTGCAAAGCGTGATGTTCCTATTATAAAGTGAAAGCTCTTCTTTCCACAGAAGTATACTAGGTCCTTCCCCGGAGACAGCATGAGCATAAAACAAATTTTGTTGAACCCCCGAGGGACGTCACCGTCACCACCGCAGCTATCTCATCCGTGGAAAAGTAATCTGGAATGGGAAGATATGTCTTTAAATAAACAAGGTACAGGCCCTGGTCCTACCATAATTGTATTATCATACAACAACTCACCTGTTTAGCCATTAACCTGATTCTTCATTACGTAAGGCTCTTGGATAAAGGTGATATCGAGGTGACCCTTCACAAATCTATGAGCAAGAACATCCGTAGGTACCCTGGCATGCTGTAGATTCATTTGGATGTACCACACAGCCATATCATTTTTTCCGGCTCTTGTCTATGAGTTTTAGCCCTTTAGACAAAGACCCTATATGGGACACTCTCCCCCTTCGGTAAAGTTTTTTCCTTTCCGTTCCGCCCTCCTTTTACGCTGTCGAAGGCTCGGTACTCTCTTTTAAGGGGAAGCTAGGAACGTTGTTGTCATTTAGCACAGCTATGTTACAGCCGTCTCAAGGTTTAATCCTGCTGCAAACACTGGTAATCCTATTCCTGGTGTCCCTGTGGTTGCATGTGAGGGATATCCATTCGTCCCTTTGCGAGGATGCAGTAAACTGAGGATGCGAGTCGGGAGCCTTGTCACCTTGTCGGGAGTTTTATTGGGGTTAAAACAAAAAGAGCTACTTTGATTTGCACCGCTGAATCCCAATAAGAGGTCTTTTTGGGTTTTGTTCCCAGGGAAATTTTTCTCAGAATTGCCCTCCATCGACCACAGCTTTGAAGGTCCTGGATCAGGAGTGTTACTCTCTGACCATCCTCTCTTCTGGAGATGGTTGGTAGTAGCACGCGTCTCGCAAGCTCCTTAGCTTTTCCTGGATAAGAGGTCCCATAGCATACTGCTTATCCGTTTCAACTGGAGTTGCAGCTGCATCTTCCAAAGGCCTGAGAAGCAGCTCTTTCTCGGTCGAAATGAGCTCTGGTTCCGAAGACCCTGGAGCATCGATCGTGGTATTACCGACCACTTCATTTTTGTCTTCACTGTTTTTTTTTATTTATTGTCCTTTTTTCCGTTGTTGTCGTTGTGGTTCCTGTTATGGTTGTTGTTGCTTTTGTTGTTGTTGTTGTATTTTGTTTGATTATTCATTGTGGTCCCACGAGTAGTGTGGGAAATATGGTCACCCATGGCAGAGCCTGGCATACCATGGGAATGGTAAGTTATACTAGAGGACACGTGGCATCCAGAGTTTGCATATGAACGACTCAGGTCGTCCTTAGCCACGCAGTCATCAGCATATGTTGTTCCACCTTGGCTTGAGGCGAGCTCGGTGGTCATAAATATCAGATGGAAGTTCACAAAACAAGGTATTCGCCACGAGACATGATCACGAGACAAATGTAACTTTGTTCATTTCAATCACCTTTCTATCCTCCGCCATTACCAGGACCCGCCACTTGGAGGTGACAGTGCGAATTTGAATCTTATGTTTTTCATTGCATTCTCGTCAATTCTTTTAGTTTTCATGCCTTTTTTACGTACTTGTGTATAACAACATTTTTTACCTTATTTGATGTTAAAGCATTAAGCGTTCTTGGAGTTCCTTCATGTTTACATGGAGCCAGTTTGAACCGATTCATTTTCATTCTCCTTTTTTATAATTCGTTAGCCACTAAACATCCTCAATTATGTTTTTTACTACATTCTGCTGTATTACGATTGCCAGCACATTTAACACATTTAGCACCCCTTCGGCAAAATCTTTTTGTATGTCGAAACCTCTGGCATCTTTTTCCATTGCGGATTCATTAGTTCTACCCATTACTTCTAAGGGGCTCAACTTTTATTCTCATGTACTGAAGATTCTTTATACCCGTACGAACGTATGTTCGAAGAGTATACTCAATTTGCCTTACCGTTTGTAACGCTAAGAAATAACGACCTTATATATAGACTCAAGTGTAAGTTTTTGATCAGCGTCAAATTCTGAGTTGATTTAGCTTTGTCTGTCCGTTCGTCCGTCCTTCCGTCCCAACGATAACTCAAAAACTAATTGAGCTAAGTTCACCAAATTTTCACAAATGATTTATTGTATTAAGTGCCAGAACCCTATTTAAATTGGCCATACAACTTCAAAATTTGTTACGCTATATCTCAGAAACTATAAAAGCTGTGGTATTGAAATTTCACACAAACGAATATATTAGTAAGGCCAATTTGTCTAATAAAATACGTTGAAATTACTTGGCTCCTTCTGGTACCTGCCATACAACTTCAAAAGTTATTTGTCTATATCTCAGAAACTACAAAAGCCATGGAATTGAAATTTTACAAGAACGGGTATATTAGTAGGGCTGATGTGTCTGATAAAAGTCGTTGACATTACTTGGTTCCTTCTGGTACCTGCCATACAACTTCAAAGTTATTTGGATATATCTCAGAAACTATAAAAGCTATGGCACTGAAATTTCACAAGCAAATATATTAGTAGAGCCGATGTGCTTGATAAAATTCGTTATAATTTCTTGACTCTTTCTGGTAGCTGCCATACAACTTCAATAGTAGTTTGGCACACACAGTATTTTGAAAAACACATAGTACTGAAATTTTGCATTTATTAATATGATAATACGGCAACTTAAAGTCATAGTCTGTCCCATAGTCAGTTACGGCATTTTTATTCGCACATAGATTAACGAATTCGTACGGGTATCACAGAGTTAACAAGGTCAACTCTATTTTTCTCGTTTTTATATATTTTATTCATGTATTCATTTTCTTTTATTTTTTCAATATTCTAACTCACGAGCCCATTTAAATGGGCTCGTCAAGTTATTATCGTAAGTATGCCATTCCAATTTCTCTTTATTAACAGCTTTTAGAGGCTATTTAGAGAAATTCAGAACCTACGTAAAAAAAACACGAGTAGGAAAAATATTATTGTTTTTATTCATTTATTCATTTTTTCAAAGGACTTTCAGTTCATGTATACAAAATAATGCTTTCTATTGCATTTGTATAATAAGTTCATCACAATGCAAATTTAAAAACAAAATAATAAAAATAGAAAAAGTAAGTATAGGGTGTACAAGTAACAGCATATTATGTTTTCCCCATATGTTTTTGAAGATTATTATGTTTACCCCATATATAAATTCTATAAGTGATGGTTTAATTGAAAAAATTGTAATACAGTGATATTGTAATACTTTTAAGAATTAATTGGTACCCCTTATTGGGCTATTTTAAGAACACCTGCTATCCTACCACGGTTTTTAACTTGCGCCATTGTTTTCTGCTCCCATTTTAATTCGTTGTCAATTCCAACACCTAAATATTTATATGTTAGTGTTTCATTTATTTGAATACCCTTTAGTAAAAGTTTGAGTGGTGAACTTGAACCCTTTTTTATATGCATATATTAAGTTTTTTTATATTTACTGTTTCATTAGTTATTATTAATTATGCATGTACGAGTATTAAGTTTTTTTTATATTTACTGTTCCATAAGTTTATATTCCATTATCTATTTGTCAATTATTTGTAAGTCTTTATTGATAGTTATATTAATCTCAGTATTCATAGCGAACACAAGAGCCAACTCATCAGCATATAAAAAAGATGTTCAATGCAATTTAATGCTGTGAAAAACTGCTCATGTAGCAAGAAAAAGGAGTGGCCTGTTCATATTCTACATCTCTTAATTTATCTACGTAGTTTTCACATTCAACATTTTGCTTTCTATCGCTTAAATATCTTTTAAACCAATTCAACGAATTTCGATTTATACTACATTCAAGTAGGATTCGTAAGAGTATTTTCCAATCAACCGTGTCAAATGCCTTGCTTATATAAAAAGTACAATAATCACTGCCTTATTTTTTGCCCCATTTTCTTATATATGTGTCAGTAAATCAAAAAGAGCTGCATTTGTAGTCAAACCTTTTATAAAACCATATTGTCGCTGAACAATTAAATTATATGTTATTAAATACTCTGTCAGTAGATTATTAACCCAAGTCTCAATAATTTTGCTAATAATAGAGGCGATTAAAATCGGTCAGTAATATACTCTATCACTTTTGTCTCTATCATTTTTGTATATATTGGAACAAATTTACTTATTTTAGGTCCTTTCGGCATTTCAGATTGGTAAATTGAGGCATTTATTATATCATTAATATTTTCAGCAAGTTCATCTTTACAATTGATTATTTTAGCTTCTACGCCATCATATCCGACTGCATTTAAATTATTTAATTGATCTATATTTTTTTTTGTGTCATATATGTTAAAACTTTTCAATTTAAATTCAGAAGTTCTTTTTTAGATAGATATATGGTATTGTAATTTTGTGATAACACTTTACTTGACTGCATTTAAATTATTTAATTGATCTATAATTTTTTTGTGTCATATATGTTAAAACTTTTCAATTTAAATTCAGAAGTTCTTTTTTAGATAGATATATGGTATTGTAATTTTGTGATAACACTTTACCAATATTAGCATAGTAGCCATTAAATTCATTAAGATTTATAAGTTTTCCTTGTACTAAAGTTTTATCTTTAAGAGTTGGCTTGTAATGAACTTGCAAACAAGATCTCGGAATGATAACACGATCGCACGATCGCACTCTCTCATGGATATTGGTTTAACGATTTCAACATGGAATACTTTGACAATGCTGCAGCCTGATAAAATGGCTGAAATAGCCGCTGAACTATTGAAATGCAACATAAATGTAGCTGGACTACAGGAAATCAGATTCTCTATAGCGGAACAAAAAAACCGGGTCAGTTTGGTACTGGTTTCTCGTTGACAAAACCACCAGAAGCGCTGTACTAGAATTTAAAGCAATAAATGATAGAATTTGTTACATTCACTTAAAAGGAAAATTCCAAAATTTTCCGTCTGTGGCAGTACCACTGATTATTCGGAAGAACATGCAAAGGACGAAATTTACGACACGCTAGGAAACTTTTGTAACAAGATCGGTCGTCATGGCGTCATCATTCTTTTGGAGGAGTTTAACGCCCAGATAGTTCAGGAAGTTTTCACTGCCGATGTATCTGGATGGTGCTTCTTACACGATGCCATAAATGAGAATGATATGAGAATATGTAACTATGCAGAAAGGACGGGTCTGTGGATCAACAGTGTATCATTTCCCCATAAAAACGTACACAAGCAAAGCTGTAAAATTCCCGGATAAGTATATGCAAACCAAATTGATCACATATTAATAAGGGTACACAACATCAATAATGGACGTTAGATCATTCATGGGTGCGAATTGCGATTCAGATCACTATCTGATCGTTGCCGAACTGAGACAGAGAATTCCGAAAGTAATCAACAAGAATGCTTTTTATTATAAATTTTTACATTTAGAAATAAATGTAAGAATAAGGTATCAGAACTCGCTGGCAACAAAACTGAACGGATGGCAATATTGCAATGAGAATATCTCGAAAAACTGGTTGAAACTAAAAAATGCTGCTACTGAAGCTCCAGTAGGAGTAATAGGAAAGAAAACCAAAGACACAAATGATTGCTGCGATCACGAATGTAAAACAGTCAATGAAACAAAAAACCCAAAAAACTTTCATAATATTGTAAACTCTTACAACAAACTGTTACAACAAACCAAAGTTTTATTCTAAAAGAGATGTTCGAAAAATTTTATGAATACTCCATTGATATACACTGCCTTTTCATTGACTTTAAGCAAACTTTTTATTCCGTGCACAAAGAAAGGATATACCATGTGCTGCAAAAAAGCGGTATTCCTAAAAGGTTGGTTGATATAGTGAAGTGGAAGCTTACTGGTACCTTGGCGAAGGTACTTATCCAGGGCAGCTTCTCAGAATCTTTCACTGTTCTGCCAGGTCTAAAAGAAGGAAACGCGCTATCTACTTTAATATTTAACTTAGTTCTTCATAAAGTTGTAAAAGGTATAGACCCTGGAGACCCTATATTTAATAAAAATACTTAGGTTCTGACATATGCAGATGATATTGTAATTATAAGTTTAAGGTTAGATGAACTTAAAAACAGCTACACAATATTGGAGAGGTAAGCAAAAAACGTTGGATTAAATATTAACTCGGAGAAAACTAAATATGTGCTGCGAACAAGCTCAACCAGGCAAAGCCAAGACCTTATTTTACATAATCAATGCTTTGAGGCAGTAGAAGAGTTTAAATGTTTAGGATAATTTTCAATTGCAGTAAAGACCTTTCTGTAGCCACTCACGAGAGAATGTAAGCATTGATTAAATTTGTTTAAATTGTTTAAATCCAAGCTCTAGAAAGGCAGCGGGCAGATCTGAAAAATTTCAAACTGGATGTGAAACCGAGAAACAAAGGCTCCCAGGACACGCCGAAATCATTTACACAACGGCGGCCTGTTCAAAAGATAAAACCGTCCAAAGCAAGAATATAGCTCGGGATAAGCAACTACAACCAGCGACTCAGCGAAAGACCAGCGGACCACAGTGACTACTAATGGAACGGTAAAGACCAAGCGGGGACGGCCGAGTAACAAAGAAGTTTCGAGAAGCGTTAAGATAGAAGTCCTTGACGAAGGCTTTTCGGACGTCCTGTTTTGAAACAGGGAGATGCTACTCATTCAGGAGAAAACAATGGAGCGTATCTTCAACCAAAAGGATCGAAGCGTGAAGCCACAGTTTCTAGAAACCTCGTTGCGTATATGGTGGCTTCTGCAGACTGGCTCAAAGCAGAAATCAGCAATATGGCTCTATAAAAAGGAGCAAAACTTAAGGCCGTAGAAGAGGAAAACATACCAAGGCCGAAGGTCATCAGGGGTTTCTTCCCCATTCTGCCAAAACATCGGCTGAGAAAGTGCTGAGCTACATCGGAGATGAGAGCTCCGGGCTGCGAACGGACCAGTGGAGTAATATTGGGAGGGATGTAGTCGGGACTAGTGTTCTGTTGACAATCTCAGTTGATCTTCTTTCGGCCAGCAGGCTACAGGTGCTTGACTACACAACAAGCTACCGCTTTGGACGAGTCAAACTCCCCCCACGAGGGAGAAAGGAAGAGAAGAGGCTTGCGGACGACACAAAGTGTATCCTGCCCTGGCAGGCAAATCAAGGGCCTGCAAGATAATAAATATGAGTTGCTTGTCTCACATCAATCTGAAATACCAAAGGCGGCATTGTGGCTTAATAAATCCATTAAACTTCTTCCAATTCCAGAGTTCATGAAAAGGTCGAGCCCCAGCAAGCCAGTGAAAACTAAAGGCTAATCTGTTCTCTACCGTACATCCGTTAAATACTGCAAGATATAGAACAAGAAGCTCATCATGCGCTTTGATGCCAATGCTCATCACACGTTGTGAGGAAGTACCAATACGAACTCCAGAGATGAGACATTTCTATTACAAAATAACTTATATGCGCTAATACTTATTGACGGTGTTTAAGCTAATAAATTGACCTTTATAAATTCCGAAAAACCAAACGTTCAGAATGCAAAAATAGGGTGAAGAGGGGGCTGGTAGGGATTAGCGGAGATATAGGATCGACACAAAGGCTGGGTGAGGCCTCCAATGATTTCTGTCTCCTGCTCAACCGACCCTGGGAGGAAAGGTGTCCGGCAAGACCACAAAGATCTAAAAGTGAGGTGCCCTGGTAGATTCGTTTCTTTTGAAGTCAATGAAGAAGATGCTAAAGGTGCACATGAAGGTGCATTCGAGGGGACCTCACAACTGCACGAAAAGCAATTCTCCTATCAGACGGGAATATCTACCGAAATGGCTCTGCATTGCTTTACTCAGGAGATATAGAGGACGTTGGAGCCCAAGCAGGTGGCCTTTGGGATATGAAGGGGGCCTTCGACAACACCTCCTTTGGATCAATAATGAGAACGGCTGCGAGCAAGGGAATTGGAGCGCTCACCTTCAGACTGATCCTCGCCATGCAGGGCTCACGAGACCTCACTGTCAGTGTGGGGACGCCATCTATACTATTCGGGTATCCGTGCCTTGCCATAGCGGCCGCCTAAGGCAGTGTCGGCCCCAATATTCACCATAAGGGGGGGCAATGAACGGGACAATACATATAGGCCAGTACAGAAAGCCTAAGCCTAGCGACCTTAAGGGTCACCTAAGCATTATTGAGGAGATCAACGGTATACACGGCCTGAAAATGTCCTTGGATTTTGATCTGAGGGAGATGAACATTTTAGAGCCTTACGTTATGGATCTACCTGAAAGGCGGATCTGGGACTAGGGGAAGGGGGCTACAACTTGACTCAGGGGCCGTGGTATTCTATACGGATAGATCCAAAATCAATGAGGGTGTGGGCGTGGTTGTGTACGGAGAGAGTGTGAGCATTACAACGACCCTCGGAAACTGCCCATCGATATTTCAAGCTGAAATACATGCCATAGAGCTATATGGCCTAGAATGTATCAGGGGAAACATTAGAATGTTAACAGGGAAGGGAGCGGCGATTCTTTTCATTTAACCGGAACCATGCTTGGAGGAAGAAACGATGGAGCATTTCTTGTGTAAATGCGTGGCGGTTGCTCGCCTGCGATTGGGATGCCTCGGGGGAGGGGGACTTTTTAACCACCGGCATGACCTCTCCGCTTGATGTGCTGCTATACTGCTGTTTGTCAGGGGCCTGAATATAGGGCTGATGTAGACGGAGACAGGATTCACAAAAGATTTCAGGGGTTGACGTGGGAGTGTCTTAAGGGCCTCGGTCCCCGTGGAAGGTAAAAAAACGGAAAGAAATGTGGCTTCATGTCTTCTTTGGATTACCTACAACATTTTGAAATTTTTGTTCACCACAGTTTTTCCTTTTTTTGTTGCAGTATACTTAATTCTCCAATTTTTATGCTTATATTCAAAAAATTTATAATCTTTATTCTTATTTTACTTTTTAAACCAAAAATTTTTAAATTGTTAATTATGAAGCACTCATTATCAAACCATTCAGGTAATAAAGTTTTTTATTTCGGGTTTTTTTACGTATGTGGCAACACTTTTACAATTTTTAATTGTTTCAATTTTCCCGGCGGTTCGGGATGCGCAGTACCCACAGTAGGAATGCTTGTGGTCCACTAAAAATCAGTACAAATCCAGAATCAGTACAAATCCGGAATTGGGCGTGCTGCCTTGCACTAGGTATTTATTGCCAAAGGCTAGGAGAAGTAAACTCCGAAATAAAATTAAATCAATGCAATGAACAAAACAAAAGGATTTTATACCCCAGGTGGTAATCCACTAATTCTGGAAAATCCACGCTCTTCGGAGGCTGGTCTTACGGATTCCGGGGGAGACCACTTATTGCATCAAACTACTACTACCGACCCTTTAAAAAAAGAACACCTCGGGTCATGCGGACACAACCATGTGGTAAAAGCAAAGAAAATATGTCCAAAGGCGACAAACAGAAAAATAACAATGTAGGTGCAGTTAATGAAATAAAAGATCAGAAAACTGATAACTGCCACTTAAATATAAGAATAAGTGAGCTAGAAGCGCTTTGTAAAGAATTAAAAAATGAAATCCAGTTTCTTAGAGAGGAAAATAATAAGCTGGAATTTGAATCAAGCAATGTAAATACAATAAAAGAAATAAATACAAAAAAAATGCGATAAACAAAGTGGAATACTGCACAGACGAGGAGGATCTGGCCCGGGAAACCGATTGGATTCTCAAGAGAAAGAGCAAAAAGCGAAGAGCAAATATGTCACCTGAAATAAGCCCTGAGGACACAGTGAGCCAAATATACAAATCTGTGCAGCTAAATGCACTACAAGAGGAATCAAACACTACAAGAAAGATCAAACTCTATCCTGTTATATTAAGCAATATGGAGGAATATCCAAAAATAAAGAAGATGCTGAAAAAAGCCAAAATAAACTTTAGGGTCAACATGATGAATAATAATCAACTTAAAATCAATGTTGATCAAGAACAAGATTACAGAGAATTAACGAAAAAAAATTAATGAATTTAAAGTAGAGTGGCATACCTACGAAAATAAAATAACAAGACCTATCAAGGTGATGGCTAGAGGCTTGCATCCTTCGTGCCAACCTGAAGATATTAAAAATGAGCTAAAAGAAAGGGGCTTTAAAGTTATTGAAGTCGTTAATAAAATAAGAAAGCAGAATAAAGAGAACAAGATCACTATGATCCGACTTCCTCTCTTCATGTTAATTTTTGAAAATTCGAAAGACATAAATAAAATTTACAAAATTGATGTACTTCAGCACATGAAGAATAAAATTGAATCACTAAGGAGAAATAATTTAGTTGATCAGTGCAGAAGGTGTCAGAGATATCAGATATATACAGAGGTTTTGCCAGCGTCTGGCTCAATGTGTCAATTGTGCTGGTCCCCATTTGACGATAAATTGTACTAAACAAAAAATCAAAGCTCCAAAGTGTGCAAATTGCTCTGAGGCACATCCTGCGAATTACAGGAGTTTTACAGTCGCAACCGAATTACAGAAAGGGAAAAATGACCTTACAAAACAGAAACAAATAAAAATAAACCGAAAAAATACTCCGAAAACTCCAAAAACCCCGAAAACAACTACATATAACCATACTAAAGAACAAAGAGATTTACCACTTCAAAGACCTGCTGAAAGCAATATAAATATAATACAAATGATGCAGAATATGATAAAAACTATGAACGAAATCTTATTGATATTGAACAGATTAGAAGACAAGCATGATAATGTTTATGTGTGTACGCCAAAAAGAATAAAAAATAATGAACCAAGATAAAATAAGAATTGCGAGGTGAAACGCAAATGGCATTCTTAATAAAAAGTGCATATTAGGAATATTCCTAAGAACCCAAAATATTGATATATGTTTAGTAACAAAGACACCTTTAAAACAACAAACAGATAAAAACAAAATGGTTACATAGAATATCAAGCGAGGCATTCTTAAAATGAATCAAAGGATGGTTGCGCTATTTTGATATGGAATAATATAAAACATAATGAAATAAGTAAAGTTGAAAGAGACGATAGCCAATTTGTTGCTGTACGAATAGAGTCTTATAAACAAAATTTCGATGTTGGTGTACTTTACTGTCCTCCGGGACGTGTTATGAAGAGTGATTCATTCAAAGATCTCCTGAATCTCCTTAAAGAAAGGTTTATTCTGGGAGGTGACTATAATGTCAAACATATTGATTGGGGATCTAGATTGACCTCAACAAGAGGTAGAGAGCTAAGAAAAGCTAATAAAGATATTGGTTGTTACTGCCAATCCAGCAGGCAGACCAACATATTGGCCAAGTGATAGAAATAAGATACCAGATCTGCTGTGCTTTTTCATTGTCAAGCAAATCTCGCCAAATTTCTATGAAAAAAATATAACTATGAATTAGATTCGAATCAATCTGCAGTTATATTAAACTTAGCTGAAACAGTTACGAAGAAACAAAATAAGCCCATGTAGATTAATAAATCCACCGACTGGACTAGTTTTAAAGAAGAGATAGAGAATAAAATAAACTTAAGAATTAAAGTACGAACCCAAGGTGATTTGGATTCTGAGATAGAGAATTTTAATAAAATCATACAAAGCGCTGCCTGGAATAATACAAATCGGTATGAGTATAAATCCGTGGGTATGACTTACCCAAGGGAAATACTGAATATGATAAGCGAAAAGAGAAGAGCTTGACGCAGATGGCAAAACTCACAAGATCCGGCAGATAAAACTGCACTCAATCGACTCACTCAAAATCTAAAAAGAAAAATAAGAAAAATCAAAAAAGATTCATTTGATAATTACATTAAAAATTTGTCACCCGAACCAGAAAGTAATTATTCTTTATGGAGGGCTGCAAAAAAAATTAAAAGGCCAATTATACATGTCCCGCCTATTAGGGGAACGAATGACAAATGGGCAATAGAAAATATGGATAAGGCTGAAATATTTGCAGATCATCTTGAACAAATTTTTAGGCCAAATGACATACACTCAAACGTAGATACTGCAATAGGAAACGTGAGAGCAGAAAACGTTATCGGTTCATTTGCACAAAGAGAAATAGTGGAAGAAATAAAAAGTTTAAAGTCAATGAAAGCACCAGGTTGTGATTTAATTACCTCTGATACTGAAGTGATTACCGAAAAAGAGTATAACAATGTTGACTTTTTTAATGAATTCTGCATTAAGGTTAAAATATGTGCCTAATGCTTGGAAGGTGGCAGAAGTATAATGGTACCAAAACCTAGTTAATCCTTAAGTGAGGCCAAGTCTTATAGACCAATTTCTTTGCTACCAATTTTGTCGAAACTTTTTGAGAAGTTGTTACTGAAAAGAATGGTACCTATAATTGAAGAGAGGTCATTAGAGCAGAACATTCAACTACTGATCAAATTCATAGAATAACAATTGATCTGATCAAATTCATAGAATTTTTGTAGACGTGGCACAGGCTGTTGACAAGGTTTTGAAGGATTGATATACAAATTAGAAAAAATATTACCAAAGCAATATGTAGATATTCTCTCTTCTTATTTAACAAACAGATTATTTAGAGTAAAACAGGAGGGGGACTATTCCACACTTAGAGAAATAAGGGCAGGTGTGCCTCAGGGTAGTATTTTGGGTCCAATACTATACCTACTCCTGACAAAAGATGTGCCTAAAAACACAATTGTGGCTACATATGCTGATGATACTGCAATTATGGCAGTAGCATCAAATATTGGCGACGCCACAAGAAAGTTGCAGCAGGCAAGCAATAGTTTTGATGCTTGGTACAAGCACAAGTAAATTTTACAAATAAAGTTCTTGTGAACCTCCACGTGTTAATTTAAATGGGGTAAATGTTGCACAGGAAAATTCGGCGAAATATCTAGGAATGACACTGGATGTTAAGCTAAAATGGAAAGAACATGTTAAAAAGAAACAGACAGAATTAGATTTAATATATAAAGAAATGTATTGGCTCCTGGGTGGCAAGTCAAGATTGCCGATACAGAATAAGATCCTGCTCTATAACCAAATTATTAAAGCGGTTTGGTTGTATGGTATCCAGTTGTGGGGATGTGCCAAACAGATCCGTGTCCAGTGAATACCAACGTTCCCGAATAGGGTTTTGCGGAATATGGTGGATGCCCCTTGGTATGTGCGAAACGGAGATTTGCACAGGGATCTAGGGATTCCATCTGTGGTTGACGAAATTAAAGAAAAGGCGGTGAGATATAGAGCTCTCTTGGGGCAACATGTCAACGTAAATGCCTCTCGGCTCCTTATTATCCGGGATTCGCCGAGAAGGCCAAAGAGGCCTTCTGATTCTGAGCTAACAGATGCCTCAGAATGATATGTGGGATCTTTAGACCGAGGAGGATTAGGAATAGATCCGACATATGTGGAAATAAAAAGAAAGATATGATAATAGATCCACCATATCCTCAGGCGCCCAGAAATAGATGTAGCTCGTCAAGTGCTAGAATGGACTCCCTAGGGCAGAGTAAAAGTGAGAAAACCAAGAATGACTTTCTCCATGTCGTCTATACAGAAAGAAATAAAATGCACAAACAAAACTTAGTCAGAAATTATAAACATGGCCCAAAATAGAGTGCGGTGACGAGGTTGTGTGAAGGCTCCATGTTCCCTCGGGAAATTGTAAAAAAAAAACAAGAAGAAAAAAAAATTATTTTAACTGCCAACATTTATTTTTAGTTAACCGTTGTTCATCATCTTTATCTTCACTTAATACTTTCCTCTTTGAGGGTTTTTATCAGCTGCTTGTAATTATGTAAAAGTTTACTTGTAATTTTATTATATAATATTTACTTAGTAATTAAACCATTACCGGCGGAGGTTTATGTTTTTTTAGTTGAGCATTTTTCCCTGTTGGAGTTTAGTTGAGCATTTCTCTGCTTTGGTGCTATTAATTTCTAGTGCTAGTTCCATTTCTGGTGAATTCTTGGCTTTTCTCTTCTTTGAATTTCTTTTCGTTTTAAGAATGCGATCGCCTTCTGCTGTTCCAATAATCCTCAATTTTCGCCTTAAGTTTGCAGATCTCTTCTTTCAGCTCCTTACACAGATTCTTCATCTCGCTTATACGCGAATTGTCAACTTTCCTCACGTGACGGGTATTTACTATTTACATTATCTTTTACTTTCGCTGTCGTCTTGAGACTGTCTTTCTTTATAACCCTCTATGGTTTTCCAACTTCTCCCATAGGAGAGTACCTTGCAACCCTTACGCTCTTTCTAAGTGGGTTCATCAATTTCACAAGTGACCTTTTTTTTCCACTGGCGACTTTTTTGAACGCCCTGAACTTTCAGCCAAACCCATGCTGAGAGCCGTGGTCCCTACTTTCCGTAAATATCCCTACCGTATTTATATTCCTGTTATTAGACATTTCATATTTATTTATAAGTTTAAATTCCTTGAAAAATATTTTAAATTTTGCTACAAAATATACATATACAAAATTATTGTAGTCCATTCAGGAATTTTTTATTCTGACTAGATACTTAATTTTCATAAACATCTCAAAAGTGTAACTAATATGAAAACATTTATACATACTTCACAAATGGCTTTAAATTTTATTTATATATTTAAAATTAAAATAAAGGGGTAAAAAATATATTTATTTGAAAATTAGCTATAAAATGAGGTTGTCGTGATTTTTGTTATAGATTGTGTCTGTACTCTTTATAAAAAATACCTAATTTAGATAAAATAAACCTAGGATTCCAACATAAAATATTAAGCATTTTTATGTTGGTAAAAATTAATAATAACATACCGTAGGGTCAGAAGAGTTGTGCCCTTCTTTCATTACTTGAATTTTTATACCGAAATTTCCGTTTTCGCCTTTGAATATATAACATAAAGGAAAGTTTTCCTGTTTTCGTTTTTTTTTGCCATTTGGATTTTTAATAATTCACATCCAGATAGAAAGGAATTCAAAACGGAAAAACGACAAGAATATTGGCTTTTTTTTATTTTTAAATAATCGCCAACGTTTAGATTATCCGCTCTTTTTATATTCTTTTCTTTTCAAAATTTTATTTCAAATATACATACATATAAACAGGAATCAACTAAGAAGTTGATTCATTAAGAAATGAGCAATGTTGAACTAAAGCAAATTCAAAAATAAAAATTTTGGTGAAGAAAGAAGAATCGTCTGGTCTCAGTTGCACACATTTTTTACCTTATTTGCGTAACGGATTGATAAAATTTACATTTTTAAATTTACATTTTTCTAGGTATGTTAGCTAAAAGCTTGCTAACTTCCTTAAAATTTAAAGAAAGTGTTCAGATTCATTTTCATAATCTTCTGTAACACTTTCACTAAAGTGGGCAATATACATTGCGGTCGAATATGTACTGATCACATCAGATTTTTTTTTATAGTTATTACTTTTTTTTTCTTAAGCAAATTTTATTTTTCCATAATTTAAAACAAACATTTAACCTATTTTAGTTTTACAAAATAAAAATAATATTCCAAATTAAAAAAGCTATGACGTCTTATCCCAAAAAACTTTAAAAAAAAATTCGGAAAAAAAACAAGTTAGTTGATTTAGAATACTACAATATTAAGTCGGAAATATGTTAACTATGACGCAAATCTTTAAAATATTAAAAATTTTAACTTAACTATTGTTGTGAAATAAATATTTGATAATAATACTTATCGTGTAAAACTAAGAAAATTATAGCTTTTATATTTCCAAAGATATGCAAGTTTGAAAATAATAAAAAATTTTAAATTGGATTTACGCAAAACTTAAATTTCATAGTTAGCATTCATAGTTTTGCTTGGGAATATCGATATATGAATGCGTAAAAGTGTTTTTATTAGAGTGTATTATTGTTATGATTTCTTTGAGGTTGATTTTGCAATGACATCACTCACAAAAGTTATCAAAAATTTTAGCTGAAATGATTCACCTGAGCAGTTGTTACGGATAATGGCACTCCTTGTTTAAGTAAAGAATTGAAGGGCTTTACAGAGTTAAAAAGTTACTTAAAAAGCATAAATGACGATAAAAATATTTAAGAAGCATTTCTTGAATGGAGAAATACTCCTGACGAAATTGTCAGTAGGCCTACGTAAAGATTATTTTCACTAAGAACAAGATCGGGTATTCCAGCAAAAGCAAGAACTTAAAACTAGCAGCATGAACGAAGTAAAGCAAATTAAGTAAGCGAAGGCTGAAAAATAATTTATATTACGATCGTAAGGCTTAAATTAAAAATTGGGCAAAATATATATGTAGAACTCAATAAAAACCAAGATCTTATTTGGTCTAAAGGTACAATAGTGGGATATATCTCTAATAAATCATATCTGATGAACGTCGATGGTAGTAATTATAGGTGAAACATTGAATATTTTCAACAAGCTACAAAAGCAAATAGATATGAAAATAAAATTAAGGAAAAATCCTTTTTAGGGTAAATATTTAAATTGCATAAAAACTAGAGAAAAAATCAGATGTACCAGAAATTCAAAAACCAAGAATTCGTAATCAACTTTATCGTTAAAATTACAAAACTTTTAAATACAATTACTAAAAGTTATTTTTAAAATCAACACCTATTTTTTATTTTAAATGTTTGTATTATTTTTAAAAAATTGAAATGCTAATAATTCAACTTTAAATTAAAAAACATTATCTGAAATAAATGAATTACAATTGAATAAACTATTCGAATTTTTAATTATATTTTTATTGATAATTAAGTAAATTATTTTTTTTGAATTTTTGGAGTAATACATAAGGTATTACTTACACATGGGTATAAATAAACTACACATTCACATATAATACATAGTTATCATTATATATTATATACAAATAGATAAGTATTGAGTGTTAATAATAAACCAGTTCTATTTAAAACAATCATCTACAAAGATAGTATAATTTTTTAATATATTAACCGTTTTCCACTCTAAAACTAAGTAAAGTATTTTTCATCTTAATACAATCAAAACAATCATTCATCTTGATACGACTTACAGTGTAAGTCGAGGCAAGATTGAAATCACAAAAGTGTAATGACAAATTCACAGCTAGTTTTGTTCCATGAACTTTCTTTAAAATAAGTGTTTCGTGCATAACAAAAACAGTCATTTTATAGAAAGATAAAATAAGAGTACTTTGCTTATTGCATCTTGTGGTATTCATACCTAGGTAGACTATTACTACTACAGTACTAATGCATCAAGTCTTGCCAACAAAACTCCCACATGTCTACAAGATTGTCGTTATTTTTGAACCTATCTCGATGACCCTTTCTTTATGAGTATTACAGGAGAGGCGATTATCTAGGGTTACTTCAAGATACGTAACCACTTTGGAGTACGCAATGCACTCGCTAAAGTAGCATTTTGCGTACTCTGCTCATGCGTTTTGCGGACAACCAAAGTGTTCTTGCTAGTATATTTATTTAAGCCGACGGCTTTAAACCACCTCTCCACAACCTTGAGATTCTTTTGCAGAAGATTAAAGATCATGCTCTCAAATTTGTCTCGAACGAAAATTCACATCATCAACGTAGTGTCAAACCCCAGTCAGGAAAAACCTGAGGGGAACGACCAGGTTATTCATTACAATACACTACAGAAGAGGCAAAAAAAAACCCCGCCTTGTGAGTATTCACGTCATGTATAGAGAAATGTTTTTATAATCCAAATAGAAAAGAAGTGTGTATAATCCAAATACAAGTTAAAATTGCTCCTAAAAATAACTTCAAGAAAATGATTGCGCTTCGCTTTACTTATCTTAGCGTGGTATTGACTGTAGCTCAAACTACAGTTTAACTCAGAGCTTTTATTTTCGAAAATGTAAATTTATTGCTACTTTATTTAAGATTAAGGCATAAACATTTTTATAATAATTTGATGACCACTTCAACAATATAGTATTACATATTATACTTGACTCAATAGTATCAATTTATTTATTACTTACTCGCATGTATATATATATATATATATGCATAATTATGTACTCGTATGTTCGATGATCTAGAATTATCGAAATCAAATTAATAAAACAAAATATATTATTTAGAATCACTTGCTGAAAGCTTTATAACAGTATTGAACCATCATTCAATTGAATTAATGTGTCTGTTCAATTACGCATTTCGTTTAAAAAGATAATGTATGATTCGCGTCAATGTTAAAGATCGACTGTTAGATTTAAAGTAAAAAACCCAAACAAATTATATAGAACTAGAGAAAGTAGGTACAAGTTAAATTAAAATAATTTGCTGTTTTAATTACAACTTAAAAAACACTTTGTGGGGCGACAAACTACTTGTTCCATATTGTGTTATTAAAGATAAAAAGTTATGTTCATCGAGGTTAAAATATCTAAAAAATTGCATAACTTCATTTTATATTTTCATCTGGGTTAAACAATGTTGAAAGTTTGGAATAAGCTAAGTGAAAATGTGTATACATATATGTATATGTATAACATGTGCATTCTTTTCATTGGTTACATACATACATACGAACATATTTAATATTATTTTAATATTATGTATACACTTTAAAAACACATTTTAACTTAATTATAACTTAATTGAACTTAATTGAAAAATATGTGTTTGACACATTAACCTTAAGTTTTAGAAGTGTATTTATGCTATCATTTAGAAATAAAACTTTAGAGTTAATACCTACATGAACACATATTATATATTTATAGATGTGTATATACATAACTTCATGTATATACACAGTGTTTCATGTAAGGTGGTTAGCAATTTCAGGGATGATTCTTTGATTCAATTCCCAGCAAAAAGTTATAAAGAGTGTGTGAAGAAATTTTTATTTATGAGTATAGAAATTGTTATAGTTTTCAAACACATTTAATACGTTTTACTAGTAAAACTGTGAGTGGTAGAGAAAAATGTTATATCGTTAGCTTTAGCTCTTATTGAAGTGTATAAATGAAGATATTTGTATGCAGCAAAAATTTTTGCACCCTTTTTTCAACAGGCTGTAGGTCGAAAAGGAGTATATCTGCAGAACTCCATGCACAAAATTTTTTGCTGGAAATTGA
>NW_026578664.1:52500-55000 GCF_029603195.1 Condylostylus longicornis
ATTAAATTTTATATTACCAAGAAATATTTAATTAAAAAATAAAACAAAAGTAATCAGAAATTTAAATAAAACCAGTGAAAAATTAATAAGATTAACCAACTAAAAACTTAAATTTAACAAAAAATTTGAAATTAATCGACAAAATTTGAAAGAAAAATATAATTTAAAAGTTTAAAACCGCGTAATAGAATAATTTAATTAGTGAAATTACCTTAATAAAAAGTTAAAAATGGAACAAATAATGGAAGAGCTCAAAAAATTAAATGGAGCCATCAATGCTCAAATTGAACAAAGCAAACGGTTTGAAATTCGCCTAGCAAAACTAGAGGCTCAGTTCAATACACCACAACCGCAGGTAACAAATTTGGCAGCACCGAAAAGTGAAGACGACCTGAAACAAATATCGAGACTTCCGGACTGTGTCAAAGATTTACAAACCTTTGATGGCGATGCAGTGCAGTATGTATCATGGGTGCACAGCGTAGAATCAATTCTACGAGATTACGAAGTTGTCAGAAACAAACCCATATACAGAGCAATATTACAAGCTATTAGAGGAAAAATTAGAGGTAGAGCAGATGCAGCTCTAATATCGTACAACCTGTTCGACGAAGAATGGGCCGCAATCAAGCAGTGTTTGTCCCTGCATTATGCCGACAAACGGGACATACGCACATTGGAGCACCAAATGAGCACACTGACACAGGGAAGATCAACCATAGATGAATTCTACGCCAGAGTCAACCATCAATTCTCCCTCATAATCAATAAGATCAAGACCGAGAATTATACAAAAGAAACTATAGACGTACTGATAGAATCACAAAGAAACAGAGCACTGGACGTATTTATCCGAGGGCTCAATGGGGAATTGTCCAGGTACTTGATGCTTCAGAAACCGTCAACTCTGCCAGAAGCATATTCAACGTGTCTAGAGCTCCAGAACTATAGTTGCCGAAACTTCGCTATACACAACAGGAATGATAACAACAGAATCACTGTACCATTCAACAAAATGTCCATGAAACGACAACAACCAAGTGCTGGGAACCCAAGGTCGTATCAACCAGAACAGCCATTAACAGTGGAACAACGGAACTTGGCTTACAACATTCAACATCAGAGAGAATCGCAACCTCCACCTAGACCGCCAAAACCGTTAGAGAAGATGGACGTTGACCGATCCATACAAACACGTCAGGTTAATTATATGAACCGGCCAGACAACTACAGGGGAATATACAAGAGGCCACCATCAGTAGGCAACATGCCTAGCAATAAGCACCAAAGGCTATTCAATATGGAAACACTTGAAGACGACGTAGATGACCACCCAGAAGAATGCAGCGAATATGACGAAGAACCAGCATATGCAGATGATGAGGTTCAAGAAGTAAATTTTATGACGGACGCCTTTCAAGCGTTCCTTACTTAGAATTCAAGACAAAAAACAACCAGCTCCTAAAATTTCTAGTCGACACAGGAGCTAATAAAAATTTTGTAAGAGAAGAGATCGCGACAAATGCCAAACCAACAACAAAACCATTCAAGATACGTTCAGCTGGAGGAGATATAACAATCACCAAGAAGATCGGAGGAAGATTTTTTCAGAGTCTGGGAAACAACACCTTCATTGAATTTTTTGTTTTGCCAGGATTGAAGACCTTTGATGGTATAATTGGAGACGACACGCTTAAGAAGCTCGAAGCCATTATAGACAGAAAGAACAACACCTTAAGGATCAAGCCAGATATAAAAATTCCGTTAAAGGCAAAGGCATCAGCTCAAGTCAACACCATCGAAATCGGGGCAGACCATTTACCGAAGGCAATCCAAGAAAAAATTATGGGAATAATAAGGAAATACGAGAAAATATTTGGCCCAATAAACGACAGGGAAATAATAGACACACAAGTGAAAGCAGAAATTAAAACTACTACTGATGATCCCATATACACCAAGTCATATCCATACCCAGCCAATATGAGGAAGGAAGTAGAGGAACAAATCAAAAAGCTGCTAGAGGATGGAATTATCCGCCCTTCGAAAAGCCCTTACAACTCACCGATCTGGGTAGTAGCCAAGAAACCCGACTCATCAGGTGTGAAGAAGTATAGAATGGTTATCGACTTTAAACGACTTAACGCAGTAACGGTACCAGACACATATCCTATACCGGATATTACAAGCACACTAGCAAGCCTAGGCCAGGCCAAATTCTTTACAACATTAGATCTGACATCCGGATTCCACCAAATCATGATGCACAAAAAGGACATTCCCAAGACGGCTTTTTCAACAATGAATGGAAAGTACGAATTCCTAAGACTACCATTCGGGCTGAGGAATGCGCCTTCAATATTCCAACGCATGATAGATGATGTTCTAAAGGATCAGATAGGCAAAAGCTGCTACGTATACATCGACGACGTTATCATATATGGAAAAACGGAGGAGGAACATTTAAGGAACATTGAAACGATTTTTAGCATATTGGAAA
>NW_026578665.1:0-27976 GCF_029603195.1 Condylostylus longicornis
AAAAAAAAAAAAAAACTATTTTAAAAAGAAAAATCGTTATTTAAAAAAAAAAAAAAACTATTTTAATAAGAAAAATCGTTATTTAAAAAAAAAAAAAACTATTTTAAAAAGAAAAATCGTTATTTAAAAAAAAAAAAAACTATTTTAAAAAGAAAAATCGTTATTTAAAAAAAAAAAAAAAAACTATTTTAAAAAGAAAAATCGTTATTTAAAAAAAAAAAAACTATTTTAAAAAGAAAAATCGTTATTTAAAAAAAAAAAAAAAACTATTTTAATAGAAAAATCGTTATTTAAAAAAAAAAAAAAACTATTTTAAAAAGAAAAATCGTTATTTAAAAAAAAAAAAACTATTTTAATAAGAAAAATCGTTATTTAAAAAAAAAAAAAAACTATTTTAATAAGAAAAATCATTATTTAAAAAAAAAAAAAACTATTTTAATAAGAAAAATCGTTATTTAAAAAAATAAAAAAACTATTTTAAAAAATAAAAAAACTATTTTAAAAAATAAAAAAACTATTTTAAAAAATAAAAAACCTATTTTAAAAAATAAAAAAACCTATTTTAAAAAGAAAAATCGTTATTTAAAAAAAAAAAAAACTATTTTTAAAAAGAAAAATCGTTATTTAAAAAAATAAAAAAACTATTTTAAAAAATAAAAAAACTATTTTAAAAAAATAAAAAAACTATTTTAAAAAATAAAAAACCTATTTTAAAAAATAAAAAACCTATTTTTAAAAAGAAAAATCATTATTTAAAAAAAAAAAAACTATTTTAATAAGAAAAATCGTTATTTAAAAAAAAAAAAACTATTTTAATAAGAAAAATCATTATTTAAAAAAAAAAAAAACTATTTTAATAAGAAAAATCGTTATTTAAAAAAAAAAAAAAAACTATTTTAATAAGAAAAATCATTATTTAAAAAAAAAAAAAACTATTTTAATAAGAAAAAATCATTATTTAAAAAAAAAAAAAACTATTTTAATAAGAAAAATCGTTATTTAAAAAAAAAAAAAACTATTTTAAAAAGAAAAATCATTATTTAAAAAAAAAAAAACTATTTTAAAAAGAAAAATCGTTATTTAAAAAAAAAAAAACTATTTTAAAAAGAAAAATCGTTATTTAAAAAAAAAAAAAAAACTATTTTAAAAAGAAAAATCGTTATTTAAAAAAAAAAAAAAACTATTTTAAAAAGAAAAATCGTTATTTAAAAAAATAAAAAACTATTTTAATAAGAAAAATCGTTATTTAAAAAAAAAAAAAAAACTATTTTAAAAAGAAAAATCGTTATTTAAAAAAAAAAAAAAACTATTTTAAAAAGAAAAATCGTTATTTAAAAAAAAAAAAAAACTATTTTAAAAAGAAAAATCGTTATTTAAAAAAAAAAAAAACTATTTTAAAAAGAAAAATCGTTATTTAAAAAAAAAAAAAACTATTTTAAAAAGAAAAATCGTTATTTAAAAAAAAAAAAAAAACTATTTTAAAAAGAAAAATCGTTATTTAAAAAAAAAAAAACTATTTTAAAAAGAAAAAATCGTTATTTAAAAAAAAAAAAAAACTATTTTAATAAGAAAAATCGTTATTTAAAAAAAAAAAAAACTATTTTAATAAGAAAAAATCGTTATTTAAAAAAAAAAAAAACTATTTTAATAAGAAAAATCATTATTTAAAAAAAAAAAAAAACTATTTTTAATAAGAAAAATCGTTATTTTAAAAAAAAAAAAAAAACTATTTTAAAAAGAAAAATCGTTATTTAAAAAAAAAAAAAAACTATTTTAAAAAGAAAAATCATTATTTAAAAAAAAAAAAACTATTTTAATAAGAAAAAATCGTTATTTAAAAAAAAAAAACTATTTTAATAAGAAAAATCGTTATTTAAAAAAAAAAAAAACTATTTTAATAAGAAAAATCGTTATTTAAAAAAAAAAAAAAACTATTTTAAAAAGAAAAATCGTTATTTAAAAAAATAAAAAACTATTTTAATAAGAAAAATCGTTATTTAAAAAAAAAAAAAACTATTTTAATAAGAAAAATCGTTATTTAAAAAAAAAAAAAAACTATTTTAATAAGAAAAATCATTATTTAAAAAAAAAAAAACTATTTTAATAAGAAAAATCGTTATTTAAAAAAAAAAAAAAAACTATTTTAAAAAGAAAAATCGTTATTTAAAAAAAAAAAAAAAACTATTTTAAAAAGAAAAATCATTATTTAAAAAAAAAAAAAATTCTATTTTAATAAGAAAAATCGTTATTTAAAAAAAAAAAAAACTATTTTAATAAGAAAAATCGTTATTTAAAAAAAAAAAAAAACTATTTTAATAAGAAAAATCGTTATTTAAAAAAAAAAAAAACTATTTTAATAAGAAAAATCGTTATTTAAAAAAAAAAAAAAACTATTTTAATAAGAAAAATCATTATTTAAAAAAAAAAAAAAACTATTTTAATAAGAAAAATCGTTATTTAAAAAAAAAAAAAACTATTTTAATAAGAAAAAATCATTATTTAAAAAAAAAAAAAACTATTTTAATAAGAAAAAATCGTTATTTAAAAAAAAAAAAAAAAACTATTTTAAAAAGAAAAATCGTTATTTAAAAAAAAAAAAAAAACTATTTTAAAAAGAAAAATCATTATTTAAAAAAAAAAAAAACTATTTTAATAAGAAAAATCGTTATTTAAAAAAAAAAAAACTATTTTAATAAGAAAAATCGTTATTTAAAAAAAAAAAAAACTATTTTAATAAGAAAAATCGTTATTTAAAAAAAAAAAAAAACTATTTTAAAAAGAAAAATCGTTATTTAAAAAAATAAAAAACTATTTTAATAAGAAAAATCGTTATTTAAAAAAAAAAAAAAACTATTTTAAAAAGAAAAATCGTTATTTAAAAAAAAAAAAAAACTATTTTAAAAAGAAAAATCGTTATTTAAAAAAAAAAAAACTATTTTAATAAGAAAAATCGTTATTTAAAAAAAAAAAAAACTATTTTAAAAAAGAAAAATCGTTATTTAAAAAAATAAAAAACTATTTTAATAAGAAAAATCGTTATTTAAAAAAAAAAAAACTATTTTAATAAGAAAAATCGTTATTTAAAAAAAAAAAAACTATTTTAATAAGAAAAATCATTATTTAAAAAAAAAAAAAACTATTTTAATAAGAAAAATCATTATTTAAAAAAAAAAAAAACTATTTTAATAAGAAAAATCGTTATTTAAAAAAAAAAAAAAACTATTTTAAAAAGAAAAATCGTTATTTAAAAAAAAAAAAAAACTATTTTAAAAAGAAAAATCGTTATTTAAAAAAAAAAAAAACTATTTTAATAAGAAAAATCGTTATTTAAAAAAAAAAAAAACTATTTTAAAAAGAAAAATCGTTATTTAAAAAAATAAAAAACTATTTTAATAAGAAAAAATCGTTATTTAAAAAAAAAAAAAAACTATTTTAAAAAGAAAAATCATTATTTAAAAAAAAAAAAAACTATTTTAATAAGAAAAAATCGTTATTTAAAAAAAAAAAAAAAACTATTTTAAAAAGAAAAATCGTTATTTAAAAAAAAAAAAAAAACTATTTTAAAAAGAAAAATCGTTATTTAAAAAAAAAAAAAACTATTTTAATAAGAAAAATCGTTATTTAAAAAAAAAAAAAACTATTTTAAAAAGAAAAATCGTTATTTAAAAAAAATAAAAAACTATTTTAATAAGAAAAATCGTTATTTAAAAAAAAAAAAAACTATTTTAATAAGAAAAATCGTTATTTAAAAAAAAAAAAAAACTATTTTAATAAGAAAAATCATTATTTAAAAAAAAAAAAAAACTATTTTAATAAGAAAAATCATTATTTAAAAAAAAAAAAAACTATTTTAATAAGAAAAATCGTTATTTAAAAAAAAAAAAAAAACTATTTTAAAAAAGAAAAATCGTTATTTAAAAAAAAAAAAAAAACTATTTTAAAAAGAAAAATCATTATTTAAAAAAAAAAAAACTATTTTAATAAGAAAAATCGTTATTTAAAAAAAAAAAAAACTATTTTAATAAGAAAAATCGTTATTTAAAAAAAAAAAAAAACTATTTTAATAAGAAAAATCGTTATTTAAAAAAAAAAAAAACTATTTTAATAAGAAAAAATCGTTATTTAAAAAAAAAAAAAAACTATTTTAATAAGAAAAATCATTATTTAAAAAAAAAAAAAACTATTTTAATAAGAAAAATCGTTATTTAAAAAAAAAAAAAAACTATTTTAATAAGAAAAAATCATTATTTAAAAAAAAAAAAAACTATTTTAATAAGAAAAATCGTTATTTAAAAAAAAAAAAAAACTATTTTAAAAAGAAAAAATCATTATTTAAAAAAAAAAAAAACTATTTTAATAAGAAAAATCGTTATTTAAAAAAAAAAAAACTATTTTAATAAGAAAAATCATTATTTAAAAAAAAAAAAAACTATTTAATAAGAAAAATCGTTATTTAAAAAAAAAAAAAAACTATTTTAAAAAGAAAAATCATTATTTAAAAAAAAAAAAAACTATTTTAAAAAGAAAAATCGTTATTTAAAAAAATAAAAAACTATTTTAATAAGAAAAATCGTTATTTAAAAAAAAAAAAAACTATTTTAAAAAAGAAAAATCGTTATTTAAAAAAATAAAAAAACTATTTTAAAAAATAAAAAAACTATTTTAAAAAATAAAAAAACTATTTTAAAAAATAAAAAACCTATTTTAAAAAATAAAAAACCTATTTTAAAAAGAAAAATCATTATTTAAAAAAAAAAAAAACTATTTTAATAAGAAAAAATCGTTATTTAAAAAAAAAAAAAACTATTTTAATAAGAAAAATCATTATTTAAAAAAAAAAAAACTATTTTAATAAGAAAAATCGTTATTTAAAAAAAAAAAAACTATTTTAATAAGAAAAATCATTATTTAAAAAAAAAAAAAAACTATTTTAATAAGAAAAATCATTATTTAAAAAAAAAAAAAAACTATTTTAATAAGAAAAATCGTTATTTAAAAAAAAAAAAAACTATTTTAAAAAGAAAAATCATTATTTAAAAAAATAAAAAACTATTTTAATAAGAAAAAATCGTTATTTAAAAAAAAAAAAAAAACTATTTTAAAAAGAAAAATCGTTATTTAAAAAAAAAAAAAACTATTTTAATAAGAAAAATCGTTATTTAAAAAAAAAAAAAACTATTTTAATAAGAAAAATCGTTATTTAAAAAAAAAAAAAAACTATTTTAATAAGAAAAATCGTTATTTAAAAAAAAAAAAAAACTATTTTAAAAAGAAAAATCGTTATTTAAAAAAAATAAAAAACTATTTTAATAAGAAAAATCGTTATTTAAAAAAAAAAAAAACTATTTTAAAAAGAAAAATCGTTATTTAAAAAAAAAAAAAAAACTATTTTAAAAAGAAAAATCATTATTTAAAAAAAAAAAAACTATTTTAATAAGAAAAATCGTTATTTTAAAAAAAAAAAAAAAACTATTTTAAAAAAGAAAAATCATTATTTAAAAAAAAAAAAAACTATTTTAATAAGAAAAATCGTTATTTAAAAAAAAAAAAAAACTATTTTAAAAAGAAAAATCGTTATTTAAAAAAAAAAAAACTATTTTAATAAGAAAAATCATTATTTAAAAAAAAAAAAAAACTATTTTAATAAGAAAAAATCGTTATTTAAAAAAAAAAAAAAAACTATTTTAAAAAGAAAAATCATTATTTAAAAAAAAAAAAACTATTTTAAAAAGAAAAATCGTTATTTAAAAAAATAAAAAACTATTTTAATAAGAAAAAATCGTTATTTAAAAAAAAAAAAAACTATTTTAATAAGAAAAATCATTATTTAAAAAAAAAAAAAAAAACTATTTTAATAAGAAAAATCGTTATTTAAAAAAAAAAAAAAAACTATTTTAAAAAGAAAAATCATTATTTAAAAAAAAAAAAAACTATTTTAATAAGAAAAATCGTTATTTAAAAAAAAAAAAACTATTTTAATAAGAAAAATCATTATTTAAAAAAAAAAAAACTATTTTAATAAGAAAAATCGTTATTTAAAAAAAAAAAAAACTATTTTAATAAGAAAAATCATTATTTAAAAAAAAAAAAACTATTTTAATAAGAAAAATCGTTATTTAAAAAAAAAAAAAACTATTTTAATAAGAAAAATCATTATTTAAAAAAAAAAAAAACTATTTTAATAAGAAAAATCATTATTTAAAAAAAAAAAAAACTATTTTAATAAGAAAAATCGTTATTTAAAAAAAAAAAAAACTATTTTAAAAAGAAAAATCATTATTTAAAAAAATAAAAAACTATTTTAATAAGAAAAATCGTTATTTAAAAAAAAAAAAAAACTATTTTAAAAAGAAAAATCGTTATTTAAAAAAAAAAAAAACTATTTTAATAAGAAAAATCGTTATTTAAAAAAAAAAAAAACTATTTAATAAGAAAAATCGTTATTTAAAAAAAAAAAAAACTATTTTAATAAGAAAAATCGTTATTTAAAAAAAAAAAAAACTATTTTAAAAAGAAAAATCGTTATTTAAAAAAATAAAAAACTATTTTAATAAGAAAAATCGTTATTTAAAAAAAAAAAAAACTATTTTAAAAAGAAAAATCGTTATTTAAAAAAAAAAAAAAAACTATTTTAAAAAGAAAAATCATTATTTAAAAAAAAAAAAACTATTTTAATAAGAAAAAATCGTTATTTAAAAAAAAAAAAAAACTATTTTAAAAAGAAAAAATCATTATTTAAAAAAAAAAAAAAACTATTTTAATAAGAAAAATCGTTATTTAAAAAAAAAAAAAAACTATTTTAAAAAGAAAAATCGTTATTTAAAAAAAAAAAAAACTATTTTAATAAGAAAAATCATTATTTAAAAAAAAAAAAACTATTTTAATAAGAAAAATCGTTATTTAAAAAAAAAAAAAAACTATTTTAAAAAGAAAAATCATTATTTAAAAAAAAAAAAAACTATTTTAAAAAAGAAAAATCGTTATTTAAAAAAATAAAAAACTATTTTAATAAGAAAAATCGTTATTTAAAAAAAAAAAAAACTATTTTAAATAAGAAAAATCGTTATTTAAAAAAAAAAAAAAACTATTTTAAAAAGAAAAATCATTATTTAAAAAAAAAAAAAACTATTTTAATAAGAAAAATCGTTATTTAAAAAAAAAAAAAACTATTTTAAAAAGAAAAATCGTTATTTAAAAAAAAAAAAAACTATTTTAATAAGAAAAATCATTATTTAAAAAAAAAAAAACTATTTTAATAAGAAAAATCGTTATTTAAAAAAAAAAAAAACTATTTTAAAAAGAAAAATCGTTATTTAAAAAAAAAAAAAAACTATTTTAAAAAGAAAAATCGTTATTTAAAAAAAAAAAAAACTATTTTAATAAGAAAAATCGTTATTTAAAAAAAAAAAAAACTATTTTAAAAAGAAAAATCGTTATTTAAAAAAAAAAAAAAAAACTATTTTAATAAGAAAAATCGTTATTTAAAAAAAAAAAAAACTATTTTAAAAGAAAAATCGTTATTTAAAAAAAAAAAAAACTATTTTAAAAAAGAAAAATCGTTATTTAAAAAAAAAAAAAAACTATTTTAAAAAGAAAAAATCGTTATTTAAAAAAAAAAAAACTATTTTAAAAAGAAAAATCGTTATTTAAAAAAAAAAAAACTATTTTAAAAAGAAAAATCGTTATTTAAAAAAAAAAAAAAACTATTTTAAAAAGAAAAAATCGTTATTTAAAAAAAAAAAAAACTATTTTAAAAAGAAAAAATCGTTATTTAAAAAAAAAAAAACTATTTTAATAAGAAAAATCGTTATTTAAAAAAAAAAAAAACTATTTTAATAAGAAAAATCGTTATTTAAAAAAAAAAAAAACTATTTTAATAAGAAAAATCATTATTTAAAAAAAAAAAAAAAAAACTATTTTAATAAGAAAAATCGTTATTTAAAAAAAAAAAAAAAACTATTTTAAAAAGAAAAATCGTTATTTAAAAAAAAAAAAAAACTATTTTAAAAAGAAAAATCATTATTTAAAAAAAAAAAAAACTATTTTAATAAGAAAAATCGTTATTTAAAAAAAAAAAAAAAACTATTTTAATAAGAAAAATCGTTATTTAAAAAAAAAAAAAAACTATTTTAATAAGAAAAATCGTTATTTAAAAAAAAAAAAAAACTATTTTAAAAAGAAAAAATCGTTATTTAAAAAAATAAAAAACTATTTTAATAAGAAAAATCGTTATTTAAAAAAAAAAAAAAACTATTTTAAAAAGAAAAATCGTTATTTAAAAAAAAAAAAAAACTATTTTAAAAAGAAAAATCATTATTTAAAAAAAAAAAAAACTATTTTAATAAGAAAAAATCGTTATTTAAAAAAAAAAAAAAAACTATTTTAAAAAGAAAAAATCATTATTTAAAAAAAAAAAAAACTATTTTAATAAGAAAAATCGTTATTTAAAAAAAAAAAAAAACTATTTTAAAAAGAAAAAAATCGTTATTTAAAAAAAAAAAAAAACTATTTTAAAAAGAAAAATCGTTATTTAAAAAAAAAAAAAACTATTTTAAATAAGAAAAATCGTTATTTAAAAAAAAAAAAAACTATTTTAAAAAGAAAAATCGTTATTTAAAAAAAAAAAAAAACTATTTTAATAAGAAAAAATCGTTATTTAAAAAAAAAAAAAACTATTTTAATAAGAAAAATCGTTATTTAAAAAAAAAAAAAAACTATTTTAATAAGAAAAATCGTTATTTAAAAAAAAAAAAAAACTATTTTAATAAGAAAAATCATTATTTAAAAAAAAAAAAAACTATTTTTAATAAGAAAAATCGTTATTTAAAAAAAAAAAAAAACTATTTTAAAAAGAAAAAATCGTTATTTAAAAAAAAAAAAAAACTATTTTAAAAAGAAAAATCATTATTTAAAAAAAAAAAAAACTATTTTAATAAGAAAAATCGTTATTTAAAAAAAAAAAAAACTATTTTAATAAGAAAAATCGTTATTTAAAAAAAAAAAAAACTATTTTAATAAGAAAAAATCGTTATTTAAAAAAAAAAAAAAACTATTTTAATAAGAAAAATCGTTATTTAAAAAAAAAAAAAAACTATTTTAATAAGAAAAATCGTTATTTAAAAAAAAAAAAAAAAACTATTTTAATAAGAAAAATCATTATTTAAAAAAAAAAAAAACTATTTTAATAAGAAAAAATCGTTATTTAAAAAAAAAAAAAAAACTATTTTAAATAAGAAAAATCGTTATTTAAAAAAAAAAAAAAACTATTTTAATAAGAAAAATCGTTATTTAAAAAAAAAAAAAAACTATTTTAATAAGAAAAATCGTTATTTAAAAAAAAAAAAACTATTTTAATAAGAAAAATCGTTATTTAAAAAAAAAAAAAAACTATTTTAATAAGAAAAATCGTTATTTAAAAAAAAAAAAAAAAACTATTTTAATAAGAAAAATCGTTATTTAAAAAAAAAAAAACTATTTTAATAAGAAAAATCATTATTTAAAAAAAAAAAAAACTATTTTAAAAAGAAAAATCATTATTTAAAAAAAAAAAACCTATTTTAAAAAAGAAAAAATCGTTATTTAAAAAAAAAAAAAAAACTATTTTAAAAAGAAAAATCGTTATTTAAAAAAAAAAAAAAAACTATTTAAATAAGAAAAATCGTTATTTAAAAAAAAAAAAACTATTTTAATAAGAAAAATCGTTATTTAAAAAAAAAAAAACTATTTTAATAAGAAAAATCGTTATTTAAAAAAAAAAAAAACTATTTTAATAAGAAAAATCGTTATTTAAAAAAAAAAAAAAAAACTATTAAAATAGTTTTTTTTTTTTTTTAAATAACGATTTTTCTTATTAAAATAGTTTTTTTTTTTTTTAAATAACGATTTTTTCTTATTAAAATAGTTTTTTTTTTTTTTAAATAACGATTTTTCTTATTAAAATAGTTTTTTTTTTTTTTAAATAACGATTTTTCTTTTTAAAATAGTTTTTTTTTTTTTTTAAATAACGATTTTTCTTTTTAAAATAGTTTTTTTTTTTTTTTAAATAACGATTTTTCTTTTTAAAATAGGTTTTTTTTTTTTTAAATAATGATTTTTCTTTTTAAAATAGTTTTTTTTTTTTTAAATAATGATTTTTCTTATTAAAATAGTTTTTTTTTTTTTAAATAACGATTTTTCTTATTAAAATAGTTTTTTTTTTTTTAAATATTAAATAACGATTTTTCTTATTAAAATAGTTTTTTTTTTTTTAAATAACGATTTTTCTTATTAAAATAGTTTTTTTTTTTTTAAATAACGATTTTTCTTATTAAAATAGTTTTTTTTTTTTTTAAATAACGATTTTTCTTTTTAAAATAGTTTTTTTTTTTTTTAAATAACGATTTTTCTTATTAAAATAGTTTTTTTTTTTTTAAATAACGATTTTTCTTATTAAAATAGTTTTTTTTTTTTTTAAATAATGATTTTTCTTATTAAAATAGTTTTTTTTTTTTTTAAATAACGATTTTTCTTATTAAAATAGTTTTTTTTTTTTTAAATAACGATTTTTCTTATTAAAATAGTTTTTTTTTTTTTTAAATAACGATTTTTCTTATTAAAATAGTTTTTTTTTTTTTAAATAACGATTTTTCTTATTAAAATAGTTTTTTTTTTTTTTAAATAACGATTTTTCTTATTAAAATAGTTTTTTTTTTTTTAAATAATGATTTTTCTTTTTAAAATAGTTTTTTTTTTTTTTTAAATAACGATTTTTCTTTTTAAAATAGTTTTTTTTTTTTTTAAATAACGATTTTTCTTATTAAAATAGTTTTTTTTTTTTTAAATAATGATTTTTCTTATTAAAATAGTTTTTTTTTTTTTTAAATAACGATTTTTCTTATTAAAATAGTTTTTTTTTTTTTTAAATAACGATTTTTCTTATTAAAATAGTTTTTTTTTTTTTTAAATAACGATTTTTCTTATTAAAATAGTTTTTTTTTTTTTAAATAACGATTTTTCTTTTTAAAATAGTTTTTTTTTTTTTTAAATAACGATTTTTCTTATTAAAATAGTTTTTTTTTTTTTAAATAACGATTTTTCTTTTTAAAATAGTTTTTTTTTTTTTTTAAATAACGATTTTTCTTTTTAAAATAGTTTTTTTTTTTTTTAAATAACGATTTTTCTTATTAAAATAGTTTTTTTTTTTTTAAATAATGATTTTTCTTTTTAAAATAGTTTTTTTTTTTTTTTAAATAACGATTTTTCTTATTAAAATAGTTTTTTTTTTTTTAAATAATGATTTTTCTTTTTAAAATAGTTTTTTTTTTTTTTTAAATAACGATTTTTCTTTTTAAAATAGTTTTTTTTTTTTTTAAATAACGATTTTTCTTATTAAAATAGTTTTTTATTTTTTTAAATAACGATTTTTCTTTTTAAAATAGTTTTTTTTTTTTTTAAATAACGATTTTTCTTATTAAAATAGTTTTTTTTTTTTTAAATAACGATTTTTCTTATTAAAATAGTTTTTTTTTTTTTTAAATAACGATTTTTCTTATTAAAATAGTTTTTTTTTTTTTAAATAATGATTTTTCTTTTTAAAATAGTTTTTTTTTTTTTTTAAATAACGATTTTTCTTTTTAAAATAGTTTTTTTTTTTTTTTAAATAACGATTTTTCTTATTAAAATAGTTTTTTTTTTTTTAAATAATGATTTTTCTTATTAAAATAGTTTTTTTTTTTTTAAATAACGATTTTTCTTATTAAAATAGTTTTTTTTTTTTTAAATAACGATTTTTCTTATTAAAATAGTTTTTTTTTTTTTAAATAACGATTTTTCTTTTTAAAATAGTTTTTTTTTTTTTAAATAACGATTTTTCTTTTTAAAATAGTTTTTTTTTTTTTTTAAATAACGATTTTTCTTTTTAAAATAGTTTTTTTTTTTTTTAAATAACGATTTTTCTTTTTAAAATAGTTTTTTTTTTTTTTAAATAACGATTTTTCTTTTTAAAATAGTTTTTTTTTTTTTTTAAATAACGATTTTTCTTTTTAAAATAGTTTTTTTTTTTTTAAATAACGATTTTTCTTTTTAAAATAGTTTTTTTTTTTTTTAAATAACGATTTTTCTTATTAAAATAGTTTTTTTTTTTTTTTAAATAACGATTTTTCTTTTTAAAATAGTTTTTTTTTTTTTAAATAACGATTTTTCTTATTAAAATAGTTTTTTTTTTTTTTAAATAACGATTTTTCTTTTTAAAATAGTTTTTTTTTTTTTTTAAATAACGATTTTTCTTTTTAAAATAGTTTTTTTTTTTTTTTAAATAACGATTTTTCTTATTAAAATAGTTTTTTTTTTTTTTAAATAATGATTTTTCTTATTAAAATAGTTTTTTTTTTTTTTAAATAACGATTTTTCTTTTTAAAATAGTTTTTTTTTTTTTTAAATAACGATTTTTCTTATTAAAATAGTTTTTTTTTTTTTAAATAATGATTTTTCTTTTTAAAATAGTTTTTTTTTTTTTTTAAATAACGATTTTTCTTATTAAAATAGTTTTTTTTTTTTTTAAATAACGATTTTTCTTATTAAAATAGTTTTTTATTTTTTTAAATAACGATTTTTCTTTTTAAAATAGTTTTTTTTTTTTTTAAATAATGATTTTTCTTTTTAAAATAGTTTTTTTTTTTTTTTAAATAACGATTTTTCTTATTAAAATAGTTTTTTTTTTTTTAAATAATGATTTTTCTTATTAAAATAGTTTTTTTTTTTTTTAAATAACGATTTTTCTTTTTAAAATAGTTTTTTTTTTTTTTAAATAACGATTTTTCTTATTAAAATAGTTTTTTTTTTTTTAAATAATGATTTTTCTTTTTAAAATAGTTTTTTTTTTTTTTTTAAATAACGATTTTTCTTATTAAAATAGTTTTTTTTTTTTTAAATAATGATTTTTCTTTTTAAAATAGTTTTTTTTTTTTTTTAAATAACGATTTTTCTTTTTAAAATAGTTTTTTTTTTTTTAAATAACGATTTTTCTTATTAAAATAGTTTTTTATTTTTTTAAATAACGATTTTTCTTTTTAAAATAGTTTTTTTTTTTTTAAATAACGATTTTTCTTATTAAAATAGTTTTTTTTTTTTTTAAATAACGATTTTTCTTATTAAAATAGTTTTTTTTTTTTTTAAATAACGATTTTTCTTATTAAAATAGTTTTTTTTTTTTTTAAATAACGATTTTTCTTTTTAAAATAGTTTTTTTTTTTTTTAAATAACGATTTTTCTTATTAAAATAGTTTTTTATTTTTTTAAATAATGATTTTTCTTTTTAAAATAGTTTTTTTTTTTTTTAAATAACGATTTTTCTTATTAAAATAGTTTTTTTTTTTTTAAATAATGATTTTTCTTATTAAAATAGTTTTTTTTTTTTTAAATAATGATTTTTCTTATTAAAATAGTTTTTTTTTTTTTAAATAACGATTTTTCTTATTAAAATAGTTTTTTTTTTTTTAAATAATGATTTTTCTTATTAAAATAGTTTTTTTTTTTTTTAAATAACGATTTTTCTTATTAAAATAGTTTTTTTTTTTTTAAATAATGATTTTTCTTATTAAAATAGTTTTTTTTTTTTTAAATAACGATTTTTCTTATTAAAATAGTTTTTTTTTTTTTAAATAATGATTTTTCTTTTTAAAATAGTTTTTTTTTTTTTTTAAATAACGATTTTTCTTATTAAAATAGTTTTTTTTTTTTTAAATAATGATTTTTCTTATTAAAATAGTTTTTTTTTTTTTAAATAACGATTTTTCTTATTAAAATAGTTTTTTATTTTTTTAAATAACGATTTTTCTTTTTAAAATAGTTTTTTTTTTTTTAAATAATGATTTTTCTTTTTAAAATAGTTTTTTTTTTTTTTTAAATAACGATTTTTCTTATTAAAATAGTTTTTTTTTTTTTAAATAATGATTTTTCTTATTAAAATAGTTTTTTTTTTTTTAAATAACGATTTTTCTTTTTAAAATAGTTTTTTTTTTTTTTAAATAACGATTTTTCTTATTAAAATAGTTTTTTTTTTTTTAAATAATGATTTTTCTTTTTAAAATAGTTTTTTTTTTTTTTTTAAATAACGATTTTTCTTATTAAAATAGTTTTTTTTTTTTTAAATAATGATTTTTCTTTTTAAAATAGTTTTTTTTTTTTTTTAAATAACGATTTTTCTTTTTAAAATAGTTTTTTTTTTTTTTAAATAACGATTTTTCTTATTAAAATAGTTTTTTATTTTTTTAAATAACGATTTTTCTTTTTAAAATAGTTTTTTTTTTTTTTAAATAACGATTTTTCTTATTAAAATAGTTTTTTTTTTTTTAAATAACGATTTTTCTTATTAAAATAGTTTTTTTTTTTTTAAATAACGATTTTTCTTATTAAAATAGTTTTTTTTTTTTTTAAATAACGATTTTTCTTTTTAAAATAGTTTTTTTTTTTTTTAAATAACGATTTTTCTTATTAAAATAGTTTTTTATTTTTTTAAATAATGATTTTTCTTTTTAAAATAGTTTTTTTTTTTTTTAAATAACGATTTTTCTTATTAAAATAGTTTTTTTTTTTTTTAAATAATGATTTTTCTTATTAAAATAGTTTTTTTTTTTTTTAAATAATGATTTTTCTTATTAAAATAGTTTTTTTTTTTTTTAAATAACGATTTTTCTTATTAAAATAGTTTTTTTTTTTTTAAATAATGATTTTTCTTATTAAAATAGTTTTTTTTTTTTTAAATAACGATTTTTCTTATTAAAATAGTTTTTTTTTTTTTAAATAATGATTTTTCTTTTTAAAATAGGTTTTTTATTTTTTAAAATAGGTTTTTTATTTTTTAAAATAGTTTTTTTATTTTTTAAAATAGTTTTTTTATTTTTTAAAATAGTTTTTTTATTTTTTTAAATAACGATTTTTCTTTTTAAAATAGTTTTTTTTTTTTTTAAATAACGATTTTTCTTATTAAAATAGTTTTTTATTTTTTTAAATAACGATTTTTCTTTTTAAAATAGTTTTTTTTTTTTTAAATAATGATTTTTCTTTTTAAAATAGTTTTTTTTTTTTTTTAAATAACGATTTTTCTTATTAAAATAGTTTTTTTTTTTTTAAATAATGATTTTTCTTATTAAAATAGTTTTTTTTTTTTTTAAATAACGATTTTTCTTATTAAAATAGTTTTTTTTTTTTTAAATAATGATTTTTCTTTTTAAAATAGTTTTTTTTTTTTTTTAAATAACGATTTTTCTTATTAAAATAGTTTTTTTTTTTTTTAAATAATGATTTTTCTTATTAAAATAGTTTTTTTTTTTTTAAATAACGATTTTTCTTATTAAAATAGTTTTTTTTTTTTTAAATAATGATTTTTCTTATTAAAATAGTTTTTTTTTTTTTTAAATAACGATTTTTCTTATTAAAATAGTTTTTTTTTTTTTAAATAACGATTTTTCTTATTAAAATAGTTTTTTTTTTTTTTAAATAACGATTTTTCTTATTAAAATAGTTTTTTTTTTTTTAAATAACGATTTTTCTTATTAAAATAGTTTTTTTTTTTTTTAAATAATGATTTTTCTTTTTAAAATAGTTTTTTTTTTTTTTTAAATAACGATTTTTCTTTTTAAAATAGTTTTTTTTTTTTTTTAAATAACGATTTTTCTTATTAAAATAGTTTTTTTTTTTTTTAAATAATGATTTTTCTTATTAAAATAGTTTTTTTTTTTTTAAATAATGATTTTTCTTATTAAAATAGTTTTTTTTTTTTTAAATAACGATTTTTCTTATTAAAATAGTTTTTTTTTTTTTAAATAACGATTTTTCTTATTAAAATAGTTTTTTATTTTTTTAAATAACGATTTTTCTTTTTAAAATAGTTTTTTTTTTTTTAAATAACGATTTTTCTTATTAAAATAGTTTTTTTTTTTTTAAATAACGATTTTTCTTTTTAAAATAGTTTTTTTTTTTTTTTAAATAACGATTTTTCTTTTTAAAATAGTTTTTTTTTTTTTTAAATAACGATTTTTCTTATTAAAATAGTTTTTTTTTTTTTAAATAATGATTTTTCTTTTTAAAATAGTTTTTTTTTTTTTTTAAATAACGATTTTTCTTATTAAAATAGTTTTTTATTTTTTTAAATAACGATTTTTCTTTTTAAAATAGTTTTTTTTTTTTTAAATAACGATTTTTCTTATTAAAATAGTTTTTTTTTTTTTAAATAACGATTTTTCTTTTTAAAATAGTTTTTTTTTTTTTTTAAATAACGATTTTTCTTTTTAAAATAGTTTTTTTTTTTTTTAAATAACGATTTTTCTTATTAAAATAGTTTTTTTTTTTTTTAAATAATGATTTTTCTTATTAAAATAGTTTTTTTTTTTTTTAAATAATGATTTTTCTTATTAAAATAGTTTTTTTTTTTTTAAATAACGATTTTTCTTATTAAAATAGTTTTTTTTTTTTTAAATAACGATTTTTCTTATTAAAATAGTTTTTTATTTTTTTAAATAACGATTTTTCTTTTTAAAATAGTTTTTTTTTTTTTTAAATAACGATTTTTCTTATTAAAATAGTTTTTTTTTTTTTAAATAACGATTTTTCTTTTTAAAATAGTTTTTTTTTTTTTTTAAATAACGATTTTTCTTTTTAAAATAGTTTTTTTTTTTTTAAATAACGATTTTTCTTATTAAAATAGTTTTTTATTTTTTTAAATAACGATTTTTCTTTTTAAAATAGTTTTTTTTTTTTTAAATAACGATTTTTCTTATTAAAATAGTTTTTTTTTTTTTTAAATAACGATTTTTCTTATTAAAATAGTTTTTTTTTTTTTAAATAACGATTTTTCTTATTAAAATAGTTTTTTTTTTTTTAAATAATGATTTTTCTTTTTAAAATAGTTTTTTTTTTTTTTTAAATAACGATTTTTCTTTTTAAAATAGTTTTTTTTTTTTTTAAATAACGATTTTTCTTATTAAAATAGTTTTTTTTTTTTTAAATAATGATTTTTCTTATTAAAATAGTTTTTTTTTTTTTAAATAACGATTTTTCTTATTAAAATAGTTTTTTTTTTTTTAAATAATGATTTTTCTTATTAAAATAGTTTTTTTTTTTTTTAAATAACGATTTTTCTTATTAAAATAGTTTTTTTTTTTTTTAAATAACGATTTTTCTTATTAAAATAGTTTTTTTTTTTTTAAATAACGATTTTTCTTATTAAAATAGTTTTTTTTTTTTTAAATAACGATTTTTCTTATTAAAATAGTTTTTTTTTTTTTAAATAATGATTTTTCTTTTTAAAATAGTTTTTTTTTTTTTTTTAAATAACGATTTTTCTTTTTAAAATAGTTTTTTTTTTTTTTTAAATAACGATTTTTCTTATTAAAATAGTTTTTTTTTTTTTTAAATAATGATTTTTCTTATTAAAATAGTTTTTTTTTTTTTAAATAACGATTTTTCTTATTAAAATAGTTTTTTTTTTTTTTAAATAACGATTTTTCTTATTAAAATAGTTTTTTATTTTTTTAAATAACGATTTTTCTTTTTAAAATAGTTTTTTTTTTTTTAAATAACGATTTTTCTTATTAAAATAGTTTTTTTTTTTTTTAAATAACGATTTTTCTTATTAAAATAGTTTTTTTTTTTTTAAATAACGATTTTTCTTATTAAAATAGTTTTTTTTTTTTTTAAATAATGATTTTTCTTTTTAAAATAGTTTTTTTTTTTTTTTAAATAACGATTTTTCTTTTTAAAATAGTTTTTTTTTTTTTTAAATAACGATTTTTCTTATTAAAATAGTTTTTTTTTTTTTAAATAATGATTTTTCTTATTAAAATAGTTTTTTTTTTTTTAAATAACGATTTTTCTTATTAAAATAGTTTTTTTTTTTTTAAATAACGATTTTTCTTATTAAAATAGTTTTTTTTTTTTTAAATAACGATTTTTCTTTTTAAAATAGTTTTTTTTTTTTTAAATAACGATTTTTCTTTTTAAAATAGTTTTTTTTTTTTTTTAAATAACGATTTTTCTTTTTAAAATAGTTTTTTTTTTTTTAAATAACGATTTTTCTTTTTAAAATAGTTTTTTTTTTTTTTAAATAACGATTTTTCTTTTTAAAATAGTTTTTTTTTTTTTTTAAATAACGATTTTTCTTTTTAAAATAGTTTTTTTTTTTTTAAATAACGATTTTTCTTTTTAAAATAGTTTTTTTTTTTTTTAAATAACGATTTTTCTTATTAAAATAGTTTTTTATTTTTTTAAATAACGATTTTTCTTTTTAAAATAGTTTTTTTTTTTTTAAATAACGATTTTTCTTTTTAAAATAGTTTTTTTTTTTTTTTAAATAACGATTTTTCTTTTTAAAATAGTTTTTTTTTTTTTTAAATAACGATTTTTCTTTTTAAAATAGTTTTTTTTTTTTTTAAATAATGATTTTTCTTTTTAAAATAGTTTTTTTTTTTTTAAATAACGATTTTTCTTATTAAAATAGTTTTTTTTTTTTTTAAATAATGATTTTTCTTATTAAAATAGTTTTTTTTTTTTTTAAATAATGATTTTTCTTATTAAAATAGTTTTTTTTTTTTTAAATAACGATTTTTCTTATTAAAATAGTTTTTTTTTTTTTAAATAATGATTTTTCTTATTAAAATAGTTTTTTTTTTTTTAAATAACGATTTTTCTTATTAAAATAGTTTTTTTTTTTTTAAATAATGATTTTTCTTTTTAAAATAGGTTTTTTATTTTTTAAAATAGGTTTTTTATTTTTTAAAATAGTTTTTTTATTTTTTAAAATAGTTTTTTTATTTTTTAAAATAGTTTTTTTATTTTTTTAAATAACGATTTTTCTTTTTAAAATAGTTTTTTTTTTTTTTAAATAACGATTTTTCTTTTTAAAATAGGTTTTTTATTTTTTAAAATAGGTTTTTTATTTTTTAAAATAGTTTTTTTATTTTTTAAAATAGTTTTTTTATTTTTTAAAATAGTTTTTTTATTTTTTTAAATAACGATTTTTCTTATTAAAATAGTTTTTTTTTTTTTAAATAATGATTTTTCTTATTAAAATAGTTTTTTTTTTTTTTAAATAACGATTTTTCTTATTAAAATAGTTTTTTTTTTTTTAAATAACGATTTTTCTTTTTAAAATAGTTTTTTTTTTTTTAAATAACGATTTTTCTTATTAAAATAGTTTTTTTTTTTTTAAATAACGATTTTTCTTTTTAAAATAGTTTTTTTTTTTTTAAATAACGATTTTTCTTTTTAAAATAGTTTTTTTTTTTTTTTAAATAACGATTTTTCTTTTTAAAATAGTTTTTTTTTTTTTAAATAACGATTTTTCTTTTTAAAATAGTTTTTTTTTTTTTAAATAACGATTTTTCTTATTAAAATAGTTTTTTTTTTTTTTTAAATAACGATTTTTCTTTTTAAAATAGTTTTTTTTTTTTTTAAATAACGATTTTTCTTTTTAAAATAGGTTTTTTATTTTTTAAAATAGGTTTTTTATTTTTTAAAATAGTTTTTTTATTTTTTAAAATAGTTTTTTTATTTTTTTAAATAACGATTTTTCTTTTTAAAATAGTTTTTTTTTTTTTAAATAACGATTTTTCTTATTAAAATAGTTTTTTATTTTTTTAAATAACGATTTTTCTTTTTAAAATAGTTTTTTTTTTTTTAAATAACGATTTTTCTTTTTAAAATAGTTTTTTTTTTTTTAAATAACGATTTTTCTTTTTAAAATAGTTTTTTTTTTTTTTTAAATAACGATTTTTCTTTTTAAAATAGTTTTTTTTTTTTTAAATAACGATTTTTCTTTTTAAAATAGTTTTTTTTTTTTTAAATAATGATTTTTCTTTTTAAAATAGTTTTTTTTTTTTTTAAATAACGATTTTTCTTATTAAAATAGTTTTTTTTTTTTTAAATAATGATTTTTCTTATTAAAATAGTTTTTTTTTTTTTAAATAATGATTTTTCTTATTAAAATAGTTTTTTTTTTTTTAAATAACGATTTTTCTTATTAAAATAGTTTTTTTTTTTTTTAAATAATGATTTTTCTTATTAAAATAGTTTTTTTTTTTTTAAATAACGATTTTTCTTATTAAAATAGTTTTTTTTTTTTTAAATAATGATTTTTCTTTTTAAAATAGGTTTTTTATTTTTTAAAATAGGTTTTTTATTTTTTAAAATAGTTTTTTTATTTTTTAAAATAGTTTTTTTATTTTTTAAAATAGTTTTTTTATTTTTTTAAATAACGATTTTTCTTTTTAAAATAGTTTTTTTTTTTTTAAATAACGATTTTTCTTATTAAAATAGTTTTTTATTTTTTTAAATAACGATTTTTCTTTTTAAAATAGTTTTTTTTTTTTTAAATAATGATTTTTCTTTTTAAAATAGTTTTTTTTTTTTTTTAAATAACGATTTTTCTTATTAAAATAGTTTTTTTTTTTTTAAATAATGATTTTTCTTATTAAAATAGTTTTTTTTTTTTTAAATAACGATTTTTCTTATTAAAATAGTTTTTTTTTTTTTAAATAATGATTTTTCTTTTTAAAATAGTTTTTTTTTTTTTTTAAATAACGATTTTTCTTATTAAAATAGTTTTTTTTTTTTTAAATAATGATTTTTCTTATTAAAATAGTTTTTTTTTTTTTAAATAACGATTTTTCTTATTAAAATAGTTTTTTTTTTTTTTAAATAATGATTTTTCTTATTAAAATAGTTTTTTTTTTTTTTAAATAACGATTTTTCTTATTAAAATAGTTTTTTTTTTTTTAAATAACGATTTTTCTTATTAAAATAGTTTTTTTTTTTTTAAATAACGATTTTTCTTATTAAAATAGTTTTTTTTTTTTTAAATAACGATTTTTCTTATTAAAATAGTTTTTTTTTTTTTAAATAATGATTTTTCTTTTTAAAATAGTTTTTTTTTTTTTTTAAATAACGATTTTTCTTTTTAAAATAGTTTTTTTTTTTTTTAAATAACGATTTTTCTTATTAAAATAGTTTTTTTTTTTTTAAATAATGATTTTTCTTATTAAAATAGTTTTTTTTTTTTTAAATAACGATTTTTCTTATTAAAATAGTTTTTTTTTTTTTAAATAACGATTTTTCTTATTAAAATAGTTTTTTTTTTTTTAAATAACGATTTTTCTTTTTAAAATAGTTTTTTTTTTTTTTAAATAACGATTTTTCTTATTAAAATAGTTTTTTTTTTTTTAAATAACGATTTTTCTTTTTAAAATAGTTTTTTTTTTTTTTTAAATAACGATTTTTCTTTTTAAAATAGTTTTTTTTTTTTTTAAATAACGATTTTTCTTATTAAAATAGTTTTTTTTTTTTTAAATAATGATTTTTCTTATTAAAATAGTTTTTTTTTTTTTAAATAACGATTTTTCTTTTTAAAATAGTTTTTTTTTTTTTTAAATAACGATTTTTCTTATTAAAATAGTTTTTTTTTTTTTAAATAACGATTTTTCTTATTAAAATAGTTTTTTTTTTTTTAAATAATGATTTTTCTTTTTAAAATAGTTTTTTTTTTTTTTTAAATAACGATTTTTAGTTTTTTTTTTTTTTAAATAACGATTTTTCTTATTAAAATAGTTTTTTTTTTTTTAAATAATGATTTTTCTTATTAAAATAGTTTTTTTTTTTTTAAATAACGATTTTTCTTATTAAAATAGTTTTTTTTTTTTTTAAATAACGATTTTTCTTTTTAAAATAGTTTTTTTTTTTTTTAAATAACGATTTTTCTTTTTAAAATAGTTTTTTTTTTTTTTAAATAACGATTTTTCTTATTAAAATAGTTTTTTTTTTTTTTAAATAACGATTTTTCTTATTAAAATAGTTTTTTTTTTTTTAAATAATGATTTTTCTTTTTAAAATAGTTTTTTTTTTTTTTAAATAACGATTTTTCTTTTTAAAATAGTTTTTTTTTTTTTTAAATAACGATTTTTCTTATTAAAATAGTTTTTTTTTTTTTTTAAATAACGATTTTTCTTTTTAAAATAGTTTTTTTTTTTTTTAAATAACGATTTTTCTTTTTAAAATAGGTTTTTTATTTTTTAAAATAGTTTTTTTATTTTTTAAAATAGTTTTTTTATTTTTTTAAATAACGATTTTTCTTTTTAAAATAGTTTTTTTTTTTTTAAATAACGATTTTTCTTATTAAAATAGTTTTTTATTTTTTTAAATAACGATTTTTCTTTTTAAAATAGTTTTTTTTTTTTTAAATAACGATTTTTCTTTTTAAAATAGTTTTTTTTTTTTTTAAATAACGATTTTTCTTTTTAAAATAGTTTTTTTTTTTTTTAAATAACGATTTTTCTTATTAAAATAGTTTTTTATTTTTTTAAATAACGATTTTTCTTTTTAAAATAGTTTTTTTTTTTTTTAAATAACGATTTTTCTTTTTAAAATAGTTTTTTTTTTTTTAAATAACGATTTTTCTTTTTAAAATAGTTTTTTTTTTTTTTTAAATAACGATTTTTCTTTTTAAAATAGTTTTTTTTTTTTTTAAATAACGATTTTTCTTTTTAAAATAGTTTTTTTTTTTTTTAAATAACGATTTTTCTTATTAAAATAGTTTTTTTTTTTTTTTAAATAACGATTTTTCTTTTTAAAATAGTTTTTTTTTTTTTTAAATAACGATTTTTCTTTTTAAAATAGTTTTTTTTTTTTTTAAATAACGATTTTTCTTTTTAAAATAGTTTTTTTTTTTTTAAATAACGATTTTTCTTTTTAAAATAGTTTTTTTTTTTTTTTAAATAACGATTTTTCTTATTAAAATAGTTTTTTATTTTTTTAAATAACGATTTTTCTTTTTAAAATAGTTTTTTTTTTTTTAAATAACGATTTTTCTTTTTAAAATAGTTTTTTTTTTTTTTAAATAACGATTTTTCTTTTTAAAATAGTTTTTTTTTTTTTTAAATAACGATTTTTCTTATTAAAATAGTTTTTTTTTTTTTAAATAACGATTTTTCTTATTAAAATAGTTTTTTATTTTTTTAAATAACGATTTTTCTTTTTAAAATAGGTTTTTTATTTTTTAAAATAGTTTTTTTATTTTTTAAAATAGTTTTTTTTTTTTTTAAATAACGATTTTTCTTTTTAAAATAGTTTTTTTATTTTTTTAAATAACGATTTTTCTTTTTAAAATAGTTTTTTTTTTTTTAAATAACGATTTTTCTTATTAAAATAGTTTTTTATTTTTTTAAATAACGATTTTTCTTTTTAAAATAGTTTTTTTTTTTTTTAAATAACGATTTTTCTTTTTAAAATAGTTTTTTTTTTTTTAAATAACGATTTTTCTTTTTAAAATAGTTTTTTTTTTTTTTTAAATAACGATTTTTCTTTTTAAAATAGTTTTTTTTTTTTTTAAATAACGATTTTTCTTTTTAAAATAGTTTTTTTTTTTTTTAAATAACGATTTTTCTTTTTAAAATAGTTTTTTTTTTTTTTAAATAACGATTTTTCTTTTTAAAATAGTTTTTTTTTTTTTTAAATAACGATTTTTCTTTTTAAAATAGTTTTTTTTTTTTTTAAATAACGATTTTTCTTTTTAAAATAGTTTTTTTTTTTTTTAAATAACGATTTTTCTTATTAAAATAGTTTTTTTTTTTTTTAAATAACGATTTTTCTTTTTAAAATAGTTTTTTTTTTTTTTAAATAACGATTTTTCTTTTTAAAATAGTTTTTTTTTTTTTTAAATAACGATTTTTCTTATTAAAATAGTTTTTTTTTTTTTTTAAATAACGATTTTTCTTTTTAAAATAGTTTTTTTTTTTTTTAAATAACGATTTTTCTTATTAAAATAGTTTTTTTTTTTTTTAAATAACGATTTTTCTTATTAAAATAGTTTTTTTTTTTTTTAAATAACGATTTTTCTTTTTAAAATAGTTTTTTTTTTTTTTAAATAACGATTTTTCTTATTAAAATAGTTTTTTTTTTTTTTAAATAACGATTTTTCTTATTAAAATAGTTTTTTTTTTTTTTAAATAACGATTTTTCTTTTTAAAATAGTTTTTTTTTTTTTTAAATAACGATTTTTCTTTTTAAAATAGTTTTTTTTTTTTTTAAATAACGATTTTTCTTTTTAAAATAGTTTTTTTTTTTTTTAAATAACGATTTTTCTTATTAAAATAGTTTTTTTTTTTTTTAAATAACGATTTTTCTTTTTAAAATAGTTTTTTTTTTTTTTAAATAACGATTTTTCTTTTTAAAATAGTTTTTTTTTTTTTTAAATAACGATTTTTCTTTTTAAAATAGTTTTTTTTTTTTTTAAATAACGATTTTTCTTATTAAAATAGTTTTTTTTTTTTTTTAAATAACGATTTTTCTTTTTAAAATAGTTTTTTTTTTTTTTAAATAACGATTTTTCTTATTAAAATAGTTTTTTTTTTTTTTAAATAACGATTTTTCTTTTTAAAATAGTTTTTTTTTTTTTTAAATAACGATTTTTCTTTTTAAAATAGTTTTTTTTTTTTTTAAATAACGATTTTTCTTTTTAAAATAGTTTTTTTTTTTTTTAAATAACGATTTTTCTTTTTAAAATAGTTTTTTTTTTTTTTAAATAACGATTTTTCTTTTTAAAATAGTTTTTTTTTTTTTTAAATAACGATTTTTCTTTTTAAAATAGTTTTTTTTTTTTTTAAATAACGATTTTTCTTTTTAAAATAGTTTTTTTTTTTTTTAAATAACGATTTTTCTTTTTAAAATAGTTTTTTTTTTTTTTAAATAACGATTTTTCTTTTTAAAATAGTTTTTTTTTTTTTTAAATAACGATTTTTCTTTTTAAAATAGTTTTTTTTTTTTTAAATAACGATTTTTCTTATTAAAATAGTTTTTTTTTTTTTTAAATAACGATTTTTCTTTTTAAAATAGTTTTTTTTTTTTTTAAATAACGATTTTTCTTTTTAAAATAGTTTTTTTTTTTTTTAAATAACGATTTTTCTTTTTAAAATAGTTTTTTTTTTTTTTAAATAACGATTTTTCTTATTAAAATAGTTTTTTTTTTTTTTTAAATAACGATTTTTCTTTTTAAAATAGTTTTTTTTTTTTTTAAATAACGATTTTTTCTTTTTAAAATAGTTTTTTTTTTTTTAAATAACGATTTTTCTTTTTAAAATAGTTTTTTTTTTTTTAAATAACGATTTTTCTTTTTAAAATAGTTTTTTTTTTTTTTAAATAACGATTTTTCTTTTTAAAATAGTTTTTTTTTTTTTTTAAATAACGATTTTTCTTTTTAAAATAGTTTTTTTTTTTTTAAATAACGATTTTTCTTTTTAAAATAGGTTTTTTTTTTTTTTAAATAACGATTTTTTCTTTTTAAAATAGTTTTTTTTTTTTTTAAATAACGATTTTTCTTTTTAAAATAGTTTTTTTTTTTTTTAAATAACGATTTTTCTTATTAAAATAGTTTTTTTTTTTTTTTAAATAACGATTTTTCTTTTTAAAATAGTTTTTTTTTTTTTTTAAATAACGATTTTTCTTTTTAAAATAGTTTTTTTTTTTTTTAAATAACGATTTTTCTTTTTAAAATAGTTTTTTTTTTTTTTAAATAACGATTTTTCTTATTAAAATAGTTTTTTTTTTTTTTTAAATAACGATTTTTCTTTTTAAAATAGTTTTTTTTTTTTTTTAAATAACGATTTTTCTTTTTAAAATAGGTTTTTTATTTTTTAAAATAGTTTTTTTCTTTTTAAAATAGTTTTTTTTTTTTTTTAAATAACGATTTTTCTTTTTAAAATAGTTTTTTTTTTTTTTTAAATAACGATTTTTCTTTTTAAAATAGTTTTTTTTTTTTTTTAAATAACGATTTTTCTTTTTAAAATAGGTTTTTTATTTTTTAAAATAGGTTTTTTATTTTTAAAATAACGATTTTTTCTTTTTAAAATAGTTTTTTTTTTTTTTAAATAACGATTTTTTCTTTTTAAAATAGTTTTTTTTTTTTTTAAATAACGATTTTTCTTATTAAAATAGTTTTTATTTTTTAAATAACGATTTTTCTTTTTAAAATAGTTTTTTTTTTTTTAAATAACGATTTTTCTTTTTAAAATAGTTTTTTTTTTTTTTAAATAACGATTTTTCTTTTTAAAATAGTTTTTTTTTTTTTTTAAATAACGATTTTTCTTTTTAAAATAGTTTTTTTTTTTTTTAAATAACGATTTTTCTTTTTAAAATAGGTTTTTTATTTTTTAAATAGGTTTTTTTTTTAAATAACGATTTTTCTTTTTAAAATAGTTTTTTTTTTTTTTAAATAACGATTTTTTCTTTTTTAAAATAGTTTTTTTTTTTTTTAAATAACGATTTTTCTTTTTAAAATAGTTTTTTTTTTTTTTAAATAACGATTTTTCTTTTTAAAATAGTTTTTTTTTTTTTTAAATAACGATTTTTCTTTTTAAAATAGTTTTTTTTTTTTTAAATAACGATTTTTCTTTTTAAAATAGTTTTTTTTTTTTTTAAATAACGATTTTTCTTTTTAAAATAGTTTTTTTTTTTTTTAAATAACGATTTTTCTTTTTAAAATAGTTTTTTTTTTTTTTAAATAACGATTTTTCTTTTTAAAATAGTTTTTTTTTTTTTTAAATAACGATTTTTCTTTTTAAAATAGTTTTTTTTTTTTTTTAAATAACGATTTTTCTTTTTAAAATAGTTTTTTTTTTTTTTAAATAACGATTTTTCTTTTTAAAATAGTTTTTTTTTTTTTTAAATAACGATTTTTTCTTATTAAAATAGTTTTTTTTTTTTTTTAAATAACGATTTTTCTTTTTAAAATAGTTTTTTTTTTTTTAAATAACGATTTTTCTTTTTAAAATAGTTTTTTTTTTTTTTAAATAACGATTTTTCTTTTTAAAATAGTTTTTTTTTTTTTAAATAACGATTTTTCTTTTTAAAATAGTTTTTTTTTTTTTTAAATAACGATTTTTCTTTTTAAAATAGTTTTTTTTTTTTTTAAATAACGATTTTTCTTTTTAAAATAGTTTTTTTTTTTTTTAAATAACGATTTTTCTTTTTAAAATAGTTTTTTTTTTTTTTAAATAACGATTTTTCTTTTTAAAATAGTTTTTTTTTTTTTTAAATAACGATTTTTCTTATTAAAATAGTTTTTTTTTTTTTTAAATAACGATTTTTCTTTTTAAAATAGTTTTTTTTTTTTTTAAATAACGATTTTTCTTTTTAAAATAGTTTTTTTTTTTTTAAAATAACGATTTTTCTTTTTAAAATAGTTTTTTTTTTTTTTAAATAACGATTTTTCTTTTTAAAATAGTTTTTTTTTTTTTAAATAACGATTTTTCTTTTTAAAATAGTTTTTTTTTTTTTAAATAACGATTTTTCTTATTAAAATAGTTTTTTTTTTTTTTAAATAACGATTTTTCTTTTTAAAATAGTTTTTTTTTTTTTAAATAACGATTTTTCTTTTTAAAATAGTTTTTTTTTTTTTTAAATAACGATTTTTCTTTTTAAAATAGTTTTTTTTTTTTTTAAATAACGATTTTTCTTATTAAAATAGTTTTTTTTTTTTTTAAATAACGATTTTTCTTTTTAAAATAGTTTTTTTTTTTTTAAATAACGATTTTTCTTTTTAAAATAGTTTTTTTTTTTTTTAAATAACGATTTTTCTTTTTAAAATAGTTTTTTTTTTTTTTAAATAACGATTTTTCTTTTTAAAATAGTTTTTTTTTTTTTTTTAAATAACGATTTTTCTTTTTAAAATAGTTTTTTTTTTTTTTAAATAACGATTTTTCTTATTAAAATAGTTTTTTTTTTTTTTTAAATAACGATTTTTCTTTTTAAAATAGTTTTTTTTTTTTTTAAATAACGATTTTTCTTTTTAAAATAGTTTTTTTTTTTTTTTTAAATAACGATTTTTCTTATTAAAATAGTTTTTTTTTTTTTTAAATAACGATTTTTCTTATTAAAATAGTTTTTTTATTTTTTAAATAACGATTTTTCTTTTAAAATAGTTTTTTTTTTTTTTAAATAACGATTTTTCTTTTTAAAA
>NW_026578666.1:0-19122 GCF_029603195.1 Condylostylus longicornis
ATCAACGAACACCACATAATTGAATCAACGAACACCACATAATTGAATCAACGAACACCACATAATTGAATCAACGAACACCACATAATTGAATCAACGAACACCACATAATTGAATCAACGAACACCACATAATTGAATCAACGAACACCACATAATTGAATCAACGAACACCACATAATTGAACGAACACCACATAATTGAATCAACGAACACCACATAATTGAACGAACACCACATAATTGAATCAACGAACACCACAGAATTGAATCAACGAACACCACATAATTGAATCAACGAACACCACATAATTGAATCAACGAACAACCACATAATTGAATCAACGAACACCACATAATTGAATCAACGAACACCACATAATTGAATCAACGAACACCACATAATTGAATCAACGAACACCACATAATTGAATCAACGAACACCACATAATTGAATCAACGAACACCACATAATTGAATCAACGAACACCACATAATTGAATCAACGAACACCACATAATTGAATCAACGAACACCACATAATTGAATCAACGAACACCACATAATTGAATCAACGAACACCACATAATTGAATCAACGAACACCACATAATTGAATCAACGAACACCACATAATTGAATCAACGAACACCACATAATTGAATCAACGAACACCACATAATTGAATCAACGAACACCACATAATTGAATCAACGAACACCACATAATTGAATCAACGAACACCACATAATTGAATCAACGAACACCACATAATTGAATCAACGAACACCACATAATTGAATCAACGAACACCACATAATTGAATCAACGAACACCACATAATTGAATCAACGAACACCACATAATTGAATCAACGAACACCACATAATTGAATCAACGAACACCACATAATTGAATCAACGAACACCACATAATTGAATCAACGAACACCACAGAATTGAATCAACGAACACCACAGAATTGAATCAACGAACACCACACAATTGAATCAACGAACACCACACAATTGAATCAACGCAGACCAGAACGGATAACGAAGAGGGAATAGGAGATCGCGTAATGGACGGTGCGAGGCGATTGCGGGAAACTACTAAACTACACCCCTGATCCATGTGGACACTGCAACTTGTGGAGGTTGGGAGACTTTGTTACAACCGTGACAACTCTCCTTGATAAGATATGTGCATACATCCTTCGGTATCCCGAAGAGCTCCTTATTCTTTCATTTGACCACAAAAGGTCAAATATAGATGCTTACATCGTCCCTTGCGCTCGTTAGCGAAGATGTATAGCTTGAGGTCATCACCTCTTGTACCCAATGCCACATGTCTTCGAAGTCATACTTCATTCTATATTCACCTAAATCCGATAGAATAGAGTCATTCCTAGCTCTGCCGAGGTTTCCATTGAAACATCAACTTAAAAAGGTTTGTGCTAGCTCTAACTGATTCAAGTACAGATTAACCAGTGTCTTGAGATGTTGTACATATTCCTTCATGGTTTCTAATGAAGCTTGATGATGCAAACCATCATTGTGCTAATTTAGCAACCATTGAATAAGAAACATGCCCTTATGCAACACCGTCTATCTACGGAAGTTCTTGGAAAGTGGGTGGAATCAGCATTGTAAGAAATGCTTGTTGGTTCCAAGGACTGGGCTCTTCATCTACTTCAGGCGAGCAAAGAGGCTGTCCATGCCACGGTCGAGGGCTTATACTACTAACCAATGAGGGTGACCCCGCAAAGAAACAAAGATGACGATCCCTCATCGACAAACGCCAGCCAATCTTTTGTGCGTTTAGTTCCGAAAAGTTGCCTACTACACGGGTTCATCCGCTTTTTTCGGCACTGGGGCATCAAGCAACGATAAAAATCTGGTCGTCGACCGACGCAACGTGTCGGACTTGAAATGTTGGACATCTCTCCTTTCTCTAGCGGATCAAACTCCTTTGTTGTTGGCTCCAGCGAGAATGTCGCGAGGACTCAACTCCCATGCCGTCAGATAGTTGGCGATTACCAGCATTGAGCTTGACGATCTGTAAGGACTGAAAGGAGTTGGTGATTGGCAATCATGTTGGACAACAGACGATTGAATGACACCATCGTTTGTTCTTCTCGGGAATGTCCGACCAACACTTTTCACTGAGTTCAGCCTCCATCGTTGCCTGTGAAGTCATATTTCCCGCAGTCATGGATTGTTAGGCGATTGCGTTGTTGTTCCGTTCCCTTTCTTCTGATGTATCCTCATGTCTTCGTTATGGGATTCGTTGCCAAAAAAAAAACTCGGCTTTCGGCTTGAAGACCGGAATCGACAGGTATTATCTTTGTTGCTGGTGGAGCTGTCGTTGCTGTTATTGGCTCAGCGTCTTCGTGAGGTCTTTGCACAACGATCTGAATAAAGCTCCTCTTCTGACAAATTCCTGGGTTCTGCTTGTTCACCTAACCAATCCTCAAAAACCGCTGCATCGTTTCTGCTGGCTATCGAAATTTCCTTTGACGAACGGATAGCTGCTACGAGCTCAATGCAATATTTTGGCAGCTTTTCGACATCATCGGATTCCCGGGAGTGTCGAAACCACATTGCCGAAAGTAGGAAAGCATGGCGTAGTGTATTGGAGGAGGTTCTAGATAATTTATTCTGTAAATTGCTCACTTCCTTGTAAATAAGCCAGACGTTGACATTTTTAGTGGTGAGTCGTCACAAGATGGCATCTTGTCTCGTTTGGTTCATCGGCCAACGGAAGGGATTGCATCATCTTAGATAGGGCTGGGTCCTTTTTAGTGGTTGTGAGAACTGAGAATTGGAATTTCAAAGGGCCGAGATCCTCTTAAACTGAAATCTGTTCCGACAGCGGTGACTGAAATCGTTTCTAATCCATTACGATCACAATTTCATATGCTACGTCATATCGGCAATTCGGACTCAAACCTGAAGATTAATTCGTTGTTGCTAATTTCGATAAGGAAGAGGATGGAGGTAATGGAAGAGGATGGAGGTAATGGAAGAGGATGGAGGTAATGAAAGAGGATGGAGACAATGAAAGATAGGTGCAGAGGAAAATCTCCAGGATTTATTGGAATGAGATTCATCAACTCTCAAGCTGTGGCTCTGCCTCCTTCTCAAGATCGGAGTTCCTTTCTGTTTTTATCAGAAAGGAAACTGATACGACGATTGTTGAGGCAGAAGAACTAGAAACACAGATCCTAACGTTCGACGCTTTCAGACATCCCACTATCCTCCAAAAATTCAACAGTCCCTGATGTTTCATAATTAATTAACCTTTGAATTGGACTCCAAAGGACGCGAGCTCGCAAACATCAACTGGGGCGGATCCGTCGCTGTGTGAAGACGCTAATACGGTTTCTGCTTAATGAGAAAAGCAGACGTCAACCCGAGTCAGGCAACACGCTCTTTCCCTTCTCCAAAGAAAACGAGATGGTCATGTGACGACAGATCCGATAAAGAAAAGGTTTTTTTTTCAAAAAAAGGAAATACCGATTAATCCGGCGAATCCTCGGTTCATCATTTCATGGATAACGCAGTCGAACAATATTCTTTCGAATAGATTGGGTGTACAAGACTTATCAAGTCAAAACTAGCCGATCAGTAACACCTCCCACAGATTACGTGATAGGAGCGACTCAAGTGCTCCGTTATTGATCTTCCAAGTTCGAAGATCTTTCGTTGCGAATCGATTAAAACAAATTTTTAAAACAAATTTTTAAAACAAATTTTATGGAGCATCGATTCCAATTGCGTCGTCGTTTCCTTGCCTCCAATTTTGTTAATTCGCGTCTGATTTTAACAAGAACAACAAATCAGTTCTTTTTGTTCATCCAAGTTGCCTCCATGGTGGACATCAATCGATTCAGCTCGTCATTCATGGATCGTGGATGGAGACTTGTATTCAAAACATTCTTACATCACTCTCTTGCTATGATCGATGATCTAGGTGCCCACTTTCTCCTAATTTTTGCAGCTGCAGCAGCGACAGGGGGAGCCTTTCTAATGTATCAAGCTCATATACCTTCTAATCCGCCAACGTCATAGGAAGATGTCTCGACTGCATGACGGCAAATCTCTACACCCAGAACCTTCATAAGAATAGCAAGGAATCCAACCTGAAACGTCCCTGAGGTGTGCCACCACTTTCTCAAGTTCCTGGGGGGGAAGAGCAATGACACATCCTGCAACAGAAAAAAAAACCACTGAGGAAATGAGATCAGCGAAAGGACGCTTCAGCTGGTGTATTGGAATCCCGCTAGATAGTATATTCGCGTCACTTCAAGTGATTTATTCGTTCGGTGTACGTAGCGGTGGCTTTTTTGGGGATCGGGTGCGGACTACGGACGTGTTGCCTGCCTCGGCAAGGCTGGGGGAGGGGCTCTACACACCAAGTCAAGTGGTGATTCGTCCCATAATACAAAATATCTGCAACCCAAATTGTTCAACGGAGACTCTCATAGATACAAAGCTCAGTCAGAATTGTTTTTCTTTGTGGTGTGGAGTTGAAGCTCAAAGTACACGATGTTCGATTTTGGTTTGGTTTGTTTGAAAACATTATTCACCCCAATAAAACTTCTTCATTATATAACCGTAACTCGATGACACAACGGAGCGCAAGAATGAAACATCGTCACTTTGCGAAGTGGGTTTCGCGTTCTTGTCTGTATGAGCTGTCGTTGTTGCATTGAAGCTTTGCTTAGTCGGTCACTTGAATGTTTTTGGGATCTTTTCTTCATGTTTATTTCTGACGTGCTAGCTGGCTGCACTCGCCATGAAAACATCACATGTTCAACAAACTCTCAACGTCTCCGTCTTGACGCATGCTCCAAACTCCACTGCCAGTCTTCGCTATTTTAGCGTAACACTTGTCTCTTGACGTGAGTCAGAAATCAATTGATTCTCGTGAATCATAATGAATCCTCTTTCTTTTTTTCAAAACAATAGTGCGGACGCCATCATCCAAAGCATTGGAAACCTTCTATCTACCATCATGCAAGGATCACATTCTCCCGTGCTTGCTCTCCTCCTCGTCCTCTTGTTTATTTGTACGTTTGTCTCTTGCCTTCGGGCTATATTTCCATACATTTCTTCAACATTTTTCGTTGGTTTTTCTTCATTGCTTCCCTTATGATCATCACTCGCGCATTGTCCATTTTTATTCCCATTTTTGTCAACTCATTGCACTCTTACTTCAACCATTTATTCAAAGTAATTGACGTGCAAATCCAGAATTTCTCCACAATGGCAGCCGAGTCTTTGACCAACTTCCCGAGAGGTGGAATTACTAGCTCTCCCACCTTTATAAGCGAACCAATCTTCCTCTACGGGATTGTTGCCACCACAATTGCACTTGCGTGTTATTTTCTCCCCTTGTTCACTAGTTTGACCTCTGCATCCCTGAGCTCACCAAATGGTGCCGTGACCCGGGAGGTCAAGAATAAGGATGTTAGCCAAAATCCAACTGGTTCTAGTCAGTCAACTCTCTCTTCAACACCTATAGCAACGCAAGACGCCTCCGCTCCAATGTGCTCAATAGCATCTACAGAGTCCTTAATGCAACTTCTAGCAACACTTTTGAGCTTTCAACCCAAATCTCAACCAACTGGCACGAACATCAGCAACGCAAATCTTGAAGAAGCAGTCAATGACATACGCAACCAAGTTTCTGCAATCCAAAGTCAGCTCACCACAATGCTAGCAGCCTTACAACAGGAAATGATTGAACAAACTTCGCAGCTTGCCTATGCTATGCCATCAACATCCGATATTGAGGATCTAGTAATGAAGGCAATGTCTAAAGGGAAAGTTGAAAAAATTCATGTAGAAAAGCCTCAATTGAAAGTATCATGTGTTGAAGTCCCAATGGACATTGCCAGTTCTGACGAGTCTTCAGACAGTTGTCGCGAAAGTAGTCCATGCGTAAGTGTAGCAACCCAATGGAAGACTGTGAACAAAAGAAAAGGAAAAAAGGCCCTAGAAAAGCCTGTAATTCAGGCAAAGCCCGCTCAAAATGATATGAGAACAGTAGATGAACTCACGACAGCAGAACTTCGAGGCCTTCTTCATGATCGCCGAGAAGTGGAGAAGGAACCGGAACATCTTGAAGAAGAAGAGAAACTATTGGCGCTTGACGAACTTCATCGCAAATGGAAAGTGGAAGGTCAGAAACGCCGAGGTGAAGCTCCATCGTTGTTCAGAAGTGACTTCCGGTACCTTGGTGAATTGACTGAGGATCAGAAGTTGATGCCTCGCTATGAAATCCGGAGAATTATCCGGGAACGTAAGCAAGAACTGTGGGTCGCAGACCAGAAGGCTAAGGGTGTGGAACTACATGAATGCGATGTTTGCCACAAGATTGTAAACGAAGCTCATCAATGCTTAGCTACGAAATGGATGACTGACGCTCGTCAAGGGGTTCAGAAAGGATTAGTCGTGACGCAGGACGGCGCTCAGCTGCGCTTGAAACAGAATCGAATCCTTGACCAGAAAGAACTCGAAAAGTCCCATGAAGAAATTGTTGAATTGCGCAAGCAAGAAGAGCGCCGGATTCAGCGAACGAAGGACATGCTTGAAAACCAGGATGAAGAGATGCTGGATGAGAAGCCAAAAGCACCAACGACTCAGATTACTCCCGCTTCTTCTTCAGACACCCCCAATCCGCAGGTTTAGCCGGCTGACGGCCCATCAAGCAATCCAAGAACGAAATATGTACTCCATGCTAGTATCCGTTATATTTACCCCCTTGATATCTTCTATGAGCTCAATCTTTTCTTCCACCCTGCTGATTTTTTCAAAGCCGTTTCAACGTTTACTAACTCATGCTAGCGTCTATGTCAATTCATTATACCCAGTGCTAATATCTCCTACATCGCACCACTATATTTTCTCGAGTTCTTGAATCGTGATTCTCTGTTTATTTCCCTGGTTGATAATGGTTCCCAGATCAATGTCGTTGATGAGTCCCTCCTATCCCTTTTAAGTTATAGAAGAATAAAGAATCAATCGCAAATCAATTCTTTTCAAGGTGCCCAGGGCATCTCATCAAAAATTCAAATGTGGATTCAATTTCACGCACACCTAGCAAATGGCGCAAGCATGATCGTTACTGCAGCTGTTGTCGATTTGCTTCCATGTTCAATAATCTTTGGGCAGCCGTTCCTTATCGCCAACAATGTCAAGATTGACTTCGCAGAAGGTGTTATGTCGACCCCAGAAGGACCAATGAAGCTGAAAGAGTACAAACGACCACCATTGAGTCCTAAAGTCAATGTTATTACACCAGAAGAAGACAGTTTGAGTCTGGACAACTCGAATTTGAACGCTTCTCAAAAAGAAAGGTTCCGACGGTTCCTACAAAACCATCGAAATCTTTGGGAGGGACAGCGCACGGGAAGCTCGAAACACATCAGGCATAAAATTCGGCTTGATGTCTCACATCCGATTGCAGATAAACCACGACGGCACACACCAGATCAACAGAAAGAAATCATTTCACAAGTCAACAAGATGCTTAAAGGCGTAGTTATCCGCCCTAGCAGCTCGCCATATGCGTCTGAAGTGGTGATGGCCAAGAAGAAAGACTCAGATGGGAATTTCACTGGATGGCGGTTTTGTATCGACTACCGCGATATAAATAAACACACAGAGAAGGACAAGTACCCAATCCCACGAATAACCGATCTGTTGCACTCAATCAAATCATCCAGATATTTTGTAGGCATTGATTTGCGTGCAGGCTATTGGCAAGTACCACTTGAAGAGGAAAGTCGGAAATACACGGCGTTCCGGTGTATTTTGGGTCTTTTTGAGTTTATCATGATGCCGTTCGGGTTGACAAATGCTCCAGCTACTTTTCAGAGGCTTGTTGATTTCCTGCTGGGTGATATGAGATATGATGGTGTCCTTGTTTATCTCGATGACATTTTGGTACATGGCCAAACGTTTGAAGAAGTGTTGGCAAAGCTTCAAGTGGTGTTCAATCGTTTAGAAGCGGAAGGTTTGACAATCAACTTCACGAAAACAAGTTTCTTTCCCCGGAAGTTGAAGTACTTGGGGCACGTCGTTGAAGATGGAAGAATGAAGCCCAACGAAGCGAAGGTCTTTGTGTTAGACCATATTAAGGAGCCAACAGATGTTCACGAGGTTCGAAGGCTTCTTGGTATGCTCGGGTACTACAATTGTTACATTTGGAATTTCGCCACGTTGATGAGTCCGATTACCGCGTTGTTGAAAGGGAAGAAGAACAGCAAAAGGGATAACAAGCTACAACAAATCGAGTGGTTGGACATCCACCGCGCGGCAGTAACAGAAGCGATCCACAGGTTGAAAGCATCAGTACTTGCCCTTCCATTGGACAATGACGAATTCATGGTGGAAACAGACGCGTCTGACTCAGCCATTGGTGCTATTCTTAATTGTAAGCGGGAAAGCGGACAGTGGGTCCCTGTAGAATTCGTCTCGAAAACGTTAAGCCCAACAGAAAGGAGGTGGCCAGTTCGAGACAGAGAGGCTTTTGCCATCATTCATAGTTTGAAGAAATTCGATTGCTATCTTCGAGGAAGAACATTTGTTGTGAATACTGATCATCAGAGCCTCAAGTGGATGCTGGAAGCCAAAGAAGGCCGCGTGGCTCGTTGGGCGAGCCGGTTAACTGAGTATGACATTGTGATACAGCACAAGAGCAGCAAAGTGATGGAGCACGTCGACTACTTGAGCAGGTTCATCGATAATGATGACGACTTTGATGTCGACTCAAGAATGGTTTACACAATAAACCTCATCCGTGCGTCAGCTGAGAATTTCCCATCTTTGTCGGATGTCCTAGAAGCGCAGCAGCTCAATCCCATTGGAACGTCGAAGGGATTTTACAAGAAAGAAGGAATCATTTACTACCACAGCGCGATATGGGTCCCATATGAATTGAGAAGTACCATCATCGCTTCATGTCACTCTGTTGCTCCGTACAATCATCACGGTGTAAAGAAGACTGCGCGGATCATACAAAAGGTGTTTAATTGGCCAAAACTGCATCAAGATGTCGCCAACTACGTGAAAAGCTGTTTGGTGTGCCAAAGGACAAAGTCAGGGCGAGAAAAAATCCAGGGCCTTCTTCGGATGCACCCAATTTCGAGTCCATTTCGAACACTCTACATGGACTTCTACAAATGTACATTCAATGGTACCAAGCGACTCGTGTTCACTATGATCGACCAGTTTACAAAGTGGGTCGAGTGCGTAGCGATTCCAGCCTCAACAATTCCAGTCGTGTCATCGGCGTTCATGCGCAATTGGGTATGTCGGTTTGGTGTTCCGGAAGTTATTATGAATGACAATGACAAAACACTAACAAGTGGTGTGATGACGAGCCTGCATAGCCGGTTGGGGGCAAAGAACCTCACAATCACTGCATATCACCCTGAGGGCAACGCAACTATTGAGTCTTTCCATAGAGTGCTAAACAAAGGACTCTCCGCAATGGCAATGTCGGGTTCTTCGTCATTAAGCTTCGATGAAGCCTTGCAGCTTGTCCTTTATTCATATCGGTCGACAATTCATGCCACGACGGGAGAAACACCTGCCTTCTTGACGTATGGTGTCGACCCGCGACCTCCTACAGACAATGACTGGCGTTTTGTTCGCGATATTCCTCTACAAGAACGGCTGAAGTTCCTCAACAACCTGCGTCTTGAAATTCAATGGAAAGCCTTCGACCAAAGATTGCGTGACTTGGATGCAAAGAATGATAAACGGGTGCCAAAAGAATTTAAACTCCATCAGCTTGTCCTCGTGCAGTCAACACAATATGACAAACTCAAGCTAGCCCATGCAGTTCAAGAGCATCAGCACAAACTGATCCCAAAGTGGTCACTTCCCCACCGCGTTACTGTTGTCTATCCTGGCGAGAAGAAAGCTTTGGTCCGCGATTTGTTAACAGGGAAAGAGAGAGTTGTGCATATTCAAAATGTGCGATTTCTTGAAGAGCCCAAGAACGATATTCAGCATGAAGAATGGAACGCAATTGTGTCTAAAGCTGCGGAGACGATGCTAGACCCGGAATTCAGGAAGAAAAAAATCGAAGAGTTCTGGGAGGAAGTCGAGTACCCGCAGGCGCAGGCATTGCAGCAAACGTCGCGGAAACGGAATCGTGCCGACCAGTAATGTTTTGGAGGGGATTGTGACGTGCTAGCTGGCTGCACTCGCCATGAAAACATCACATGTTCAACAAACTCTCAACGTCTCCGTCTTGACGCATGCTCCAAACTCCACTGCCAGTCTTCGCTATTTTAGCGTAACACTTGTCTCTTGACGTGAGTCAGAAATCAATTGATTCTCGTGAATCATAATGAATCCTCTTTCTTTTTTTCAAAACAATAGTGCGGACGCCATCATCCAAAGCATTGGAAACCTTCTATCTACCATCATGCAAGGATCACATTCTCCCGTGCTTGCTCTCCTCCTCGTCCTCTTGTTTATTTGTACGTTTGTCTCTTGCCTTCGGGCTATATTTCCATACATTTGTATGTTCTTCAACATTTTTCGTTGGTTTTTCTTCATTGCTTCCTTATGATCATCACTCGCGCATTGTCCATTTTTATTCCCATTTTTGTCAACTCATTGCACTCTTACTTCAACCATTTATTCAAAGTAATTGACGTGCAAATCCAGAATTTCTCCACAATGGCAGCCGAGTCTTTGACCAACTTCCCGAGAGGTGGAATTACTAGCTCTCCCCACCTTTATAAGCGAACCAATCTTCCTCTACGGGATTGTTGCCACCACAATTGCACTTGCGTGTTATTTTCTCCCCTTGTTCACTAGTTTGACCTCTGCATCCCTGAGCTCACCAATTTCTATTTTTCAGATACGCGTGTTCCAGTTGGCACCGAAGGTATTGTTTTGTCATATTCTAGAGTCGCTGTCTACATGCTTTGTTTCAATCCTTCTGATCCACCCACTCCATTCTTCTCACTCGTTGCTATGGTTTCTAGCCACTGCGCTTAGACACATTCCCATCCAGCTTCACACATCTCTTCGTCATGTTCTCATATTCAATGCAATTGCTCGCTCCATTACATTGATATTGAGCTTCATATTTGCTTTATTGGTTTATTCACACTGAACCCTTCTAGTTGTGAACTATTTGTTATCCGTAATGCTACTTTAAACCGTTGTCTGCTTGCTTAGCTAGACGGTAGGGTATTGTCCTACCGTGGCATTGACGAGTAACGGGGAATTAGGGTTTGATTCCGGAGAGGGAGCCTGAGAGACAGCTACCACTTCCACGGAAGGCAGCAGGCGCGCAAATTGTCCAATCCCAATACATTGGGGAGACAGTGAAAAGAAATATCAATGCAGGACTCATGTTTTGCAATTGGAATGAGTTTAACCCAAATCCCTTTACAAGTATCAATTGGAGGGCAAGTCTGGTGCCAGCAGCCACGGTAATTCCAGCTCCAATACCTTTTCCAACATGAACGTTGAAATTTGGCGCTCCAGCTTTGTTGAGCACCAACCTGACGCGCAACCAGCGGCCGCAAAATGACGAAATATTGTTGGAGAGCGAATCGTCCTCATGTTTCGAGGTTGTGTGTCGTGTGAAAATTGAAGGTTACAGAGACGGACAGGTTCGCCAGTAACAAATCAGGCACGTGAGACAAGTTCGGTCTGACAAGGTCTTCAGTTCTCTTTTAAAAAATGAATTCGTCTTCGCTGCCATGGAGTTCTGAGGAAGATTATTTTAACGACATGTTCCTCTGGCTTCAATATCCATTCGATGCAAATTCGTTTCGTCTAAGATTCAATCATCCTCAATTTTTTAATGCGATAGCTTATGAAGTCGACGGGTTGTGTAGCAGTCTTCCTCGTTCCGAAGTTTGGCCGTGGGTGAAATTGCTGGATGAAAATGTGGAGAAAATTCGCGAGTTTGGAGAGACCTTGGCAGCTAGACACCCTGTTCAACACCAGTCGAGCGCCCCCGCCGTCGTTACAATACTAGACTAAATCCCGAGCAACCTCCAGCGCTTCACCCATTCCCTGGACTTAAGCAAAGAGGACTTCTCGAGGCTACTAGAGTTGGAGTTCGAGAATCCAATCAGCATTCCGATCCAAATTTTCCTTCGACGGTGGGGGGAAGTCCCCAATTTCTCAAAGCACAACTTCCATCACAGAAACTGGGGGAACACCCAAGTTCCATGCATTTTTGGATCTACCCCTCAGCCAGCTCTTCACAATCTTGGGAATTCCGATCGATATAAGACACACAACTAGGGAGCGTCCAAAGCAACGGCACGATAAGAATTCCGGACTCCCTTTGTACTATTGGGTCCATTCCCATTTTGCGCGAGGAACACAAATCCGGACAAGGGGATTCTGATGCCATGGATGCAATTTGCCAGCTTGAATCTGTCAAGCCTGCATCTCAGACGTTTCCCATATTAGCTGCAGTTCTCATTGGAAAAGAGATCCAGTTCTTTCGTCATTGTTACCATTCTTCAGCAAAAGATGAAGTGTCCCGCAAATTTTTAACCGATGGACACAAACTTCCATACCTAGGGGATCATCTGGTATTGCAACATTTAAATTACTTTGAGGATCCATCGACGCTAGACCAAGAAGACCTGTTGCGCTGTTTGGTGAATTGGAGTTTATATGTTGTTCATTTGCTCTTGCCAGCCCTTCTTGAGCATGGAGGCTTTAAGTGGGAAAAAGATCGGACCTGGATTCACGCAAACCATTGAAGTGAAACGTGACGAAACAACACATGAAATTCGTGTCACAAAAACTTTGGCAAAAAAAACTTTGCCAAAAAAACTTAAGGCATCTCAGCTTGATCTTTCCGCCATCAAAAGTTGCTATCAGGAGCTAGGCAAGAGCGTGCTTGACGCCACTGTATTAAATGGAGCAACAAATCAAGTTTCTGTGAGGATGGAATACCTTCCGAATACTGGATTCCCTCGGAATGCTAGTGAATTCTTTCTAGCTGGTATTGCTGTCGCTAGGTTTCTTGAGATCCTTCACGACGCCGGACTTTGCCATTCCTGACGTTAGATGGGCAAATGTTCGCTGTAATATGGACAGAAATCGCTTTTGCCTCCTTGATTTCGAATTTGCACGGAAGGACGGCGATAAGGGTGAAATCTTGGCGACGTGGCCACGACAAGAAGTGAGGAGAATGGCTTCGGGGTTCAGCAAGAGCGACGATATACTCATGACTCGCATAATGTTAGGAGACGCCCTTGAAGTGTTACCGCCAAGCGTCCTGTTGGGAATTTCATCAGTACAGACACTTCGCGACATTCCTCTTGGATCCATTCGTCCGAGGTTTATGAATGAGTTGGCAGAAGCGGACACGGCTCAAAAGTTGCGTAGTTTGCTTGAGCGGACGAAAGTGCTGCACGGGATTTAGTGTTTTTGTTTATTGAATTACACCACATAATTGAATCAACGAACACCACATAATTGAATCAACGAACACCACATAATTGAATCAACGAACACCACATAATTGAATCAACGAACACCACATAATTGAATCAACGAACACCACATAATTGAATCAACGAACACCACATAATTGAATCAACGAACACCACATAATTGAATCAACGAACACCACATAATTGAATCAACGCAGACCAGAACGGATAACGAAGAGGGAATAGGAGATCGCGTAATGGACGGTGCGAGGCGATTGCGGGAAACTACTAAACTACACCCCTGATCCATGTGGACACTGCAACTTGTGGAGGTTGGGAGACTTTGTTACAACCGTGACAACTCTCCTTGATAAGATATGTGCATACATCCTTCGGTATCCCGAAGAGCTCCTTATTCTTTCATTTGACCACAAAAGGTCAAATATAGATGCTTACATCGTCCCTTGCGCTCGTTAGCGAAGATGTATAGCTTGAGGTCATCACCTCTTGTACCCAATGCCACATGTCTTCGAAGTCATACTTCATTCTATATTCACCTAAATCCGATAGAATAGAGTCATTCCTAGCTCTGCCGAGGTTTCCATTGAAACATCAACTTAAAAAGGTTTGTGCTAGCTCTAACTGATTCAAGTACAGATTAACCAGTGTCTTGAGATGTTGTACATATTCCTTCATGGTTTCTAATGAAGCTTGATGATGCAAACCATCATTGTGCTAATTTAGCAACCATTGAATAAGAAACATGCCCTTATGCAACACCGTCTATCTACGGAAGTTCTTGGAAAGTGGGTGGAATCAGCATTGTAAGAAATGCTTGTTGGTTCCAAGGACTGGGCTCTTCATCTACTTCAGGCGAGCAAAGAGGCTGTCCATGCCACGTCGAGGGGCTTATACTACTAACCAATGAGGGTGACCCCGCAAAGAAACAAAGATGACGATCCCTCATCGACAAACGCCAGCCAATCTTTTGTGCGTTTAGTTCCGAAAAGTTGCCTACTACACGGGTTCATCCGCTTTTTTCGGCACTGGGGCATCAAGCAACGATAAAAATCTGGTCGTCGACCGACGCAACGTGTCGGACTTGAAATGTTGGACATCTCTCCTTTCTCTAGCGGATCAAACTCCTTTGTTGTTGGCTCCAGCGAGAATGTCGCGAGGACTCAACTCCCATGCCGTCAGATAGTTGGCGATTACCAGCATTGAGATTGACGATCTGTAAGGACTGAAAGGAGTTGGTGATTGGCAATCATGTTGGACAACAGACGATTGAATGACGCCATCGTTTGTTCTTCTCGGGAATGTCCGACCAACACTTTTCACTGAGTTCAGCCTCCATCGTTGCCTGTGAAGTCATATTTCCCGCAGTCATGGATTGTTAGGCGATTGCGTTGTTGTTCCGTTCCCTTTCTTCTGATGTATCCTCATGTCTTCGTTATGGGATTCGTTGCCAAAAAAAAAACTCGGCTTTCGGCTTGAAGACCGGAATCGACAGGTATTATCTTTGTTGCTGGTGGAGCTGTCGTTGCTGTTATTGGCTCAGCGTCTTCGTGAGGTCTTTGCACAACGATCTGAATAAAGCTCCTCTTCTGACAAATTCCTGGGTTCTGCTTGTTCACCTAACCAATCCTCAAAAACCGCTGCATCGTTTCTGCTGGCTATCGAAATTTCCTTTGACGAACGGATAGCTGCTACGAGCTCAATGCAATATTTTGGCAGCTTTTCGACATCATCGGATTCCCGGGAGTGTCGAAACCACATTGCCGAAAGTAGGAAAGCATGGCGTAGTGTATTGGAGGAGGTTCTAGATAATTTATTCTGTAAATTGCTCACTTCCTTGTAAATAAGCCAGACGTTGACATTTTTAGTGGTGAGTCGTCACAAGATGGCATCTTGTCTCGTTTGGTTCATCGGCCAAATCGTATTTGTGAGTGTAATGTAAGAATCAAGGCACAACACAACAGATACTCGCTAACTCTGGAAAATCACGGTTGGAACAATCTACGATGTCCCGTTGTATTCTATCGTCCGACTCATCCTGCCACGCTGGACCCTCAGCGTGAACGTCTCAGACTAGATGATTTGTTTCCGCTTCCTTTTTGTGAAGAAAATCGTTCTTCCTTTGTTTCTCAATCAAACCCCACATGATTTTTTTCAGTCCGTCAGTCGACCAACATCCCCCCAAATCTGCAACCTGACGCGGACGCGGGACCTTCTTGTACGTCCAAGCATCCCAATGCGAACGTGCTGAAAGCCCCCCTAGAGTGGGAGTCCCCGCAACCATCCAACGTTGCCCCAAGTGACATGTCCGGGATGCGGGACGTCTTCTCGTCGTCGAAATCGCCTCTTTAACTTTCTCTCTGTCCCCTCCCCAACAAAATAATTCATGTATCCATAATTGTCAAAATGCTACATTGCCCCCTGATAAGTCCCCCTCAAGAATATTCGAGCTCTCCTGCATGCTCTTCGGACATTCCGTCAATTGAAGATCGACCGAGTGACAAATCATCGGATATATTCTCTTGCGATTCGAAGGAAACAAGAAAAGATAATTCATCATCGTTCAGTCAACTCTCCCTTCATCACTCCTATGATGTCCCAATTAAGGAGTCTATGATAGACGTTGCCCTCCATTTAGGAGAAGACACCGTGATACTCCCACTTGAAATGGTAATGGAAGCAAGGCACACCGTCTCTCCAGTATATTCTTTTTTCGAATGTTTGTTCTCGTTCCATGTTCTTTGTGTACTGGTCACTCCTTTCTTGCAGGACTTTTCGAAATACGCAAGAAAAGCGACGGACTATTCAGGAGCTCATGATTTCAGTAACAACAAGAATTTTCCCAAACGGAGTTATGTAAGGAATACTCCTTCCAAAACTAAGAAACAAAAGAACCGTGAATACGATTGGGACGCATCAAAGGGATGGGACACCTCACCGGAATGGTCTATCTCAGATGGTTTGTTTTATTCGACTAACACACCATCCAGTTCTTGTCCGGGTTTAAGCTCATCAGCTCTATGGAATTCTAAAGGTGGAGGGTTAAGCTTTCAAGTGGAAGGTAAATAAGAACTTGAGCATCATCCATTTTGAATATCATCATTATTCAGGTACAGGTACCTTCGCTCTTCTTTTTTCGTCTGCGGCTGACAATTTCACGAGTGATTCGTGGAGTACCGATTTTTTAATTCGGTTCTCTTCTCGTGTTGAGGATCCTCGTTCAGGAAAAAGCGCTAAAAATGGAGGACAACATTTTTCTAAACATCATCCTCATTGGATTGTTTCAATTATTCGTAAAGAATCTCGTGCTCCAAATGATCATTGTTTTGAAGTCCCGTTTCGTTCGTCGTCCGCAGTTTCGAACTTCTGGGTGACGATACGACGTCGACTGATTGAAATACCTTTAGGAACTCTTGGTGGAAAGAAGTGTTGACAGAGACGTTGTTGTCGATTGGCCGCGGCGAATTTCCTCGAAATCGTGTTTTGTCAACGACCGTGGACGTCAACATTTCGGAAGGAGGAACAGGAAGTATCTGGAAAAACGAAAGTGTCTTTCGCTTTCGCATGGGGAGATGCTCTTGCACATTTAGTCGAAAGACGACAACATTCCATCCATGGAGGGACTGGTGACAATAATTTCGTGATTCGGTCGATCAAAAAGCTTGAACGTTTAGCAGATATAAACTGCTTGCCGAGGCGTGATCATTTACTTCAACTGGTTGTCGAGGGTTGGCCTACCAGTCAAACAAATCACACCGATATACAGACGGGAACAGCCGTTGTGAAAAAACAAGGAACGTCGACTTTCACTGCGGAGTTTATCGGTTCCTTGTATCATAACGTCTGTCAAGCAATTCTTTCCACTAACTCAATTCAAGACGTGCCACCCCATGATGATGTTGATCCCTTTGTGAGTAGAAGGGATCAACAGTCAGTCTCGATGCTGCTTTGTCGGTTGGCGTCTGTAGCGTTTTTCCAAGGAGGTCGCATTACCAAATCAACTCATTCCCCAACTCCAAGATATCCACAGAGATCAGATTAATGCAGCGATTGAAATATCCGTTCGACGAATTGTCCGCATGAAACTTCCAGAGATGAGAACGCCAGATACCGAATCGGAATTGTTCGACCCCAATGGAGAATTTTTAATAGTAACTTCTTCGCCAAGAGCTGCAGCGTGGCTGTCTCTCTTTCTTTGTGTGGTTCTAATGTGCGTCCGGCTTCGATCCTCGCTGAATCCTGGAATCCGTCAGAGGGACACGAAAGCAACAAAAGAGGGATCCACAAGGGAAGGATCCACAACTGAAGGAGTTGATCGGGATGATTCTCCAGATATTTCACCCTCCATGAAGTTATCTTTGTCAACTTTGCTAAATCTTTACGACGCGAGAACAAAAAGGGACTTATCTCTGTATTCTCTCTATGAGTTGGTCCAGATCTTACGGTCCCTCTTGCACGAACGGAATCTTCGTCTGTTGAGATTGGCATCTCGTTTCTACGTCGACGAGCCTGTAAATATCATGCCTTCTTCTTCAGTGACGTCCTATCAGCAGGGGAAACGGAGTTCTGGCAAAGGCTCTGCAAACCATCATTTCACAGGAACCGAAACCTACGGAGGCGTATGACCAGGAGATGAATGGACAATCGGCATCAGCAGGGAATGTCGACGAATTTGTGGATCACTACATGAACAAAGATGTCACGGTGACATCACTTGGGCTGATTCCAGAGAGGGGAAGATTCTGCTGAAGTTCACGAATCGTGGATGACACTCTTGGGACAGTTTACTGATGATGCGAGACAGCTCATGGGCCTCACTCATAGCATTGAAGAGTCTCGTCGGGCTGTCAATAGGAGAAGGAAAGAAGGACGAACGAAGTCCAAAGAGAAAATGAATGTGGTCGTTGAAGACACTTTTGGAGCATCCAATGCTACGGCGGCAAAACGTTTGATTCTCCGTGCGCTTCAGACGAGATCGACAAATTTGTCAAACAAAAAGGTGTAGAAGATTTAGTTGGTGGCTATTTTCAGAAAATTCGTTTTATTGATTTTGACACAACCTTTCCCACAATAGCTGGGAATCCCAAACCAGAGATCTGTACAGCTCAGCTATTGTGGGCGGAAGCACAGTGTTGGTTATGTATGGAGGACAGAGGCGGCAATGGGAGAGTTTGTCACTCTTGCCTAATGACGGTGGTATGGGTTGATAGGACGTGGCAGATGCCTCTGAAGGCAACATGATAATGAGAGACAAGATAGGGAGAACGCAGTGAGTTCAGTAGTAAGGTAACAACTCGTAAGAGTTAGGTGGTAACAAGAACAAAGAAAGACGATTGGACCTAATAGTCTTGTGTGTCCCTGGGTATTTCAAAAATGACCCCTAAACGGTTTAATTGTGCACTGCTATTGGGCTTTGCCAAGCCTCCCCCTCCCTGAATACACTAAAGCTGCAGTTTCCTGTCTCAGTCGTGGTTGTTGCCGCAGTCGTGGTTGTTGCCGCAGTCGTGGTTGTTGCCGCAGTCGTGGTTGTTGCCGCAGTCGTGGTTGTTGCCGCAGTCGTGGTTGTTGCCGCAGTCGTGGTTGTTGCCGCAGTCGTGGTTGTTGCTGCAGTCGTGGTTGTTGGCGCAGGCAACGGTTCGCAGCGGCAAAAAATTACGGCAAAAG
>NW_026578667.1:0-29765 GCF_029603195.1 Condylostylus longicornis
AATTGACTTACAAGCAAACTGCAACGGTTTGAGTTTAATGCAATTGCAGATTCCAGAATGACGCTACATGTGTGATCTCTGATGTTGAGAGACAGCCACTGAACACAACGTAGACGAAGGTTCTGATAAAGACGGAATATTTGTACTCGCACACAAGCTGGATTTTCTGGTGAATTTTTTGTTTGATTTCGTGGTGCTTACCTGGCAGTCATACTTATCGCTGACGCGCAACAGCTCGATGACTTCTAGCGTGTGAGAAACACTTTCTTCAGGATTTTCTTCTTCTGGGAGGTTTGAGTTGAGGACTGGGCAACTGAAACAGGAATGAGATTTGCTAAGAGAGATTTGCTAAGAGAGATTTGCTAAGAGAGATTTGCTAAGAGAGATTTGCTAGGAGAGATTTGCTGAGTGATTTTGCCCACCAATCGGTATGCAGAAATTCGACGAAATTCACTAATGTTGAAAACTTCATATCAGATAGACCAATTGCTGGTATCGAACTCTCTTCAAATGGAGAGCTAAACATCGTTTGAAGGACACGCGATCGAGCAGATAATACGAAACGGGATGCTTTGATTGAAGGACCACCAAATTTTAAAGGGCATTTGTCATGGAAGCCTTGAGTGGTCTAGAACTTGACCATTCTCACTCGTTCAGACATTTCTCGCTCACCTTGTGTCTCTCGTCGTACATCAACTGATCCTCCTAATCGACTGTTGCTACTCGCTTGAGAAGCTGACGTCTCAGAAGAAGGCACATCGCTTGCTGCGATCTTCTCATCCTTGGGGGATCTATTGAGATAAATGAGGACATCACGATTCGATGGATCTTCTGCGAAGGCTTTGAGTTGAGCTTCAAGGGAAGTCTCTTCAATCTCATTCTCTAAGACACGAAAACCGGTTGGAACGCTCTTAATTCCCGTGCAAACCTGAAAAAGATGTTGTTAATTGAAGCTGTGTTTTACTTGCTGTAGGCAGTCTTAGGCTCTGTTTAAGAGTTCACATCTAATTGTGAGGATGATAGGATCCAGTCTTTACTGTTCCTATTGTGGTCTGAGAGTATCTCTAATCATCAAAGTCTAACCTCAAGATCGCATCGCAACCGAGAACGTCATCAGAAAGAATATCGAAGAAATCATCCATTTCATCTTCACTAACAAGACTGAGAGAGTTGTAATACAGCGATGTCTGAAACCTAGTGATCATAGAAAGCGAAGATCATCATTTAACCTGAAAATGATTCCTACCACTTAAATCCCTCAAAGCTTCTTTGGAACTCAGGAACTGTTCAAAAACCACGTGGTGAAAATGCAGTGGCTCTGTTCCCCACCTGGTAGCCCAGAGGAATTGATCACTGTGAAAGTTGCTTTCGCCGTAAGGCTTTCTTTATTGCAACTAACAACTTTGACGACGATGCCTGGTAGCGGCGAGGGTCAACACCTTCCATCAAACATAATCGCTAACCAGGCATCCCGTTAGTGGGATCCACATCTCGAATAGATGTCTCTCGATTGGGAAACAACATTAGGTACCATCTTCCCGCATGAGTATTCCCGAATTCCTCAGATTCCAAGAAATTTTGCATGTGAGGGAGAGCTATACGAACAAAAATGTTGAAAAAGCGGTTAGTACCAAGAAAGACATGCTCACCTGCCAATGGGCAAGATCGCGAAGCAGGCGGAAATTGCTGAGAGCCCAACAGAACGACACCCGATGGACCTCTGCAACCGTTTCTTGATGACCGAGGGGAAGATGCTGACAGGGAGAGCTTGAATGTCTTGATAAGAATTCTGGTGCTTTCATCAGAAAAAGAGTCCAGAGGGAACTTGATGGGAGAAAACGCCATCTTGCTGTCACGCGAAGAAATGGATCTGTTCGGGCTTGATCGACGAGGAGAGGCAGTTAATCTCCCTGGCAATGAACTCTTGCCTGTGGAGCTCAACCCATAGCTATGTGCTGTTGGTGAATACTCCAGAACGACAGCTGGGCTGGAGTTGCGACAAGAGCTTCATCTGGTCGCGAAATGGTGTTTCAGGTGACTCACTGTCTCCGCTCTCTGATGCTGTTTCTCTCTCCGTCAGTTCTTGATTATCTGAACGGCTCAAGCGACGCTCTGATAAAGTTGCATCAACAGTCGAGCCTTTTGTTGATGGCCCTGATACGGTGGGGAGTGAATGACCCCCTGATTGATGAAGGACGACTGTTGACGAGTCATGAACTTCGTTGGCCACCCTATGACCCTATAGGAGTCAAGTGTGGTTTAGGGATTGAAAAACGTCTTGACCACAAGATTATTTTCCAGCGGCGTTTAAATTTTCACCACATGCAAGTAAATCCAAAAAAATGCAGCAATCCTTAAATGCGAATGGTGTTGTGCCTATGCAGCTTGCTTTGTGTTCGTGGCGCATGGCTGGCTGTCCTGCCAAGGTAGCATGCCCCTGCAGTCTGCAGATTTTGTGGGAGAATGACATTTTGTTGAGCTCTCGCAAACTTTTTAGCGCTAGGCCCTTAATTACATCGTCAAGACATCCTCCAGACACCAATCGGCGTTTAAAGCCAAGTTCAAACAATAAAAATAGAAAAACTACAATCAAAATATCACTACAGTTTGACCCCTTTTGGGGCCAGAGAAGGTTGATTAGGTTACTTGACAGGTTCAGCGCGGTTCTTGCTTCTAAAATTCCGTTGTTCGTTTTCCTTGATTACCACTTTGAAGAACGCTACCATATTATTAACGCCTCCAATTTGAGGTTCAACTGCAGGAGTAAGCTTGATTTGGGAGATGATGGCGATCACTCACCTTTCGGACCCGCATTGCGCGCCATCTCGTTAGCTTGGGCGTCCTTTTGGTCCCATCTTAATTTTTCAATCGGAACGAATCGAAAACCATCTCTATTTGCGGCCTTAGGCTTGACAGGTTCAGCGCGGTTCTTGTTCATAGAATTCCGTTCTTTGTTTTTCTTGATTACCCCTTCGAAGAACGCTACCTTCTTCTTATAATCGCCAGGTTCTGCAGGAGTAAAGCTTGATTTGGGGGGATAATGGCGATCACTCACCTTTCGGACCCGCATTGCGCGCCATCTCTTCAGCTTGGGCGTTCTTTTGGTCCGCAGCTCGACCAGAATGAAAAGAGAAAATAAAAAAACAGACAAAAATCCAAAAGAATCTCATAGACCTTTAATTTTAAGATGAGTCCTTTTGAGGACAATGACGGACCAGACATTTTAGGATCTGTAAAGAACAGGATGTTGACTTAATGACCAGATTATTTTACTGTCCCAAAACGAGATTTTGCGCACTACACAAAAAACTCACTAACAAAAACCCCTATCAAATATTGTTCTGAGATTGTTCGCTGTACCATAAGAGGGTTATGAGCCCCCCCAGTTCTCTTTTAAACCCTCGTTGCAGAACTTGAAATTGTGTTTTTATTTTCTTTCACCATGCGCCAAACCCGTCCCCGATGGCTTCACAAAACTCACAGGCACCGGAAATTTTCACATTTGGTCGGATGAGATAACTCAGTGGCTTCAATTCAATAGCCTGGAGCTTTATATCACTCCAGCCAGAGCCTACAGAGACAAATGCTCACCCGGAACCAAAGAAACCTTCGGGATGGACAGCAACCAATGCCAAGAAAGCAGCTTCCATCATCTTCTTCTCAGTCGGCACAGAGCAGAGACATCATCTGCAGGATCTTCCCAAAGATCGTCCAGATCTCTACTACGCAGCCCTCCAGAACAAGATTGGCAAAAAGAAGCTGATAAAGGCAGTTCTGTTCGAGCCATTGATGAAGTTCCAACTGACGGACACCAATATGGACAACCAACTGTCGAGGCTATCCAATATTTGGATTCCCTTGAAAGCAGCCGTTTCCGCTCTACCAAACGAAGTCAAGACCTTCGTCCTCTTGCTGAGCATACAAAGCCGGTTTCCTGCTCTCATTGATCAGCAGAACCAGTAGCGGCAATCACGCATCAGTATCAAAGTCCAAGGCATACAAAGGCAGAAAGAACAAGAATGAAAACAACAATAAACACTGGGCGCCCCATCAGTCGACCAATGCGCGTCCTCTAGCAGCACCATCAAGAAGATTTGCAACTTTTGTGGTCTACCTGGCCACACTTCAGAGGAGTGTAATACGAGAAGAATTTTCAATCAGCGGAAAAATCAAAATCAGAACCGAAGTACCAATTCAAACCAAGAAAAGGTACACCTCGCCTGCCACACCAGTCATGAGGCTCTTTCAACAACGCACGCTTCCCATGCTCGTGTCGCAACACCTGAAACGGTCGAGTTCGTCATCGACTCGGGAGCTATGCGAACCATAGAATCCGTCGCCACCACACTTTCAACGTCGGGCCTCGGAGTAATCAAAGTTGCTGATGGACGCACAGTACCTGTGACATCAAGTGGGACGATTTCTGGGGTCACTTCACACTCGTTCGGACGATCCGCCCTCAATCAGCGTTGAAAATGTGCTAGTTTGCCCTCAGATGGCCACAATCTTCTGTCGGTTTTTTCAACTCGCATCCAAGAAAGGGGTTCATGATCATGTTCAAGGACAATAGCTGTCATCTATATCCACCTGAACATCACCCGGACGTCGTCTACAATGAAGATACCATTGACATAATCACCACGTCAACAACTGGGGTTTACAAGATCAAGGTTGACCAGACACTTTCCAGCTTTTGAAGCAAGATCGAAGTCCACAAGAGAGGCTGTTCTTCGTCACTGCAAGCTTGGGCACGTCTCCAAGAAAGTCATGAAGCTCCTCGGGTATTCTGTAAATTTTCCTTTCTGCAAAACTTGTGCTCCAAAGCAAAATTACTGTGTTGCCGTTTCCTCGCCAACATGAGCGATATGAACCCTCGGCCGGAGAAGCTGTTTGCGTGGATCTATTTGGACCAACTCGTCACGAAGGTCGCGAAGGAGAACTCTATCTCCTGGTCATGGTTTGTTACGGTTCGGGACGGAACTTTGTTAAAGCGTTGAAGCACAAATCAGAGGTGTCATCAACTCTTCAGAACGCGCTTTTGACATGGCAACAGGAATGCAACAGATTTCCGCGGTACATTCAATCCGATCGAGGAGGGTGAATTTCTTGAATCCGAATTTCAAAACTTTTGCGCTGATCACGGCATTCAGATACACATGTCTGATGCGCAGTCCTCACAATCAAACGGACTCGCAGAACGCGCAATTCGGAATGTTATCACGCAAGTCAGGTCGATGCTAATCGATTCAGGACTTCCTTTGGTTTATTGGCCCCAAGCAGCGCGCCATGGCATGTACATTATTAAGAGAATCCACGCGAACAACAGTATTCCTCTGATGCACTGGTTTCCCTTACACGATTCGTCACGCGCCACTCTAAGCATACGTCCGATTTGGATGTCGAGTATGGGTACACAACAGAACAACTGACAAGCTTGCTCCTCGTTGCTGATCCTGGTGTATTCCTCTATCACAACGACAATTCTGGAGTGTTTAAACCACATCCTGACACACAATGGATTGCTCGAAGACCGTCGGCAACATGATTTTCGACGAAAATGACATGCCTTATCGTCTTGACATTCCCATTACACTCAATGACGCCTTTCCATTTTCAGAAACTTCAGATTTCTTCTCAGATTTCAACATCACGGAAGAGATACCGCAACCAACCCATCCGCATCCACTGCCAGTATCTCTTCGACTCGCGCCTGATTCCTCACTCTTGCCAGTGCCACCCAACGCTCAAGCCTCAGCCTTCAACAGCTTCAGACAGTGCCACTCCTGAAGTCTCAACGCGCGTTTCCCAACGGTCAACCAAAGGCAATCGCTACGAAGAAGTGATACAAGCAGTAGAAAGAGGGAGGTGTCTCACCCACAAATGCATTCTCAGCCTTGGGCGACTTTCTTCCCAAAGGCAACAGACAAAGAAAGGGCGAAATTTGATGAACTCGATGGTATGAACTCGTTGAACCACCAAAAGGACAAAAAGTCATTCCAACATTGTGGGCTTTGGAAAATCAAAAGAGATGTTAACGGCGTCCCCATCGACTACAAGGCACGGCTTGTTGCTCAAGGAATTTTCCCCTCAGCACAAGACGCTCCAACTTATGCAGACATGGCATCATTTCCAACAGTCAGAACTGCTCTCGCTTTCAGCATTCAGCACAACTTACGACTAAAGCATTTTGACATTTCTTCAGCATTCATCAATGCTCCAATTGGACACGAAGCGTACGTCTACCAACCAGAAGGATACATCGATCAACAACGACCCGATGCTGTATGGAAGGCTGCGAAAGGCTATGTATGGACTCGAAGAATCTCCTCACCTCTGGAATCAGTTCATCTTTTCCATTCTCCGAGATTCAAGAATCTATCAGCAGTCCAAAAATGACCCATCGCTTTGGTTCTAGCTGAATCAGTCATCTGGGGAGTTGAAGCTCTGCTTGTCGTATTTGTGGACGATATCGTCGGGGGTTTCCTAAACGAGAGACATATGCAATCGTTTGTAGAACTAATCAACAACAACTGTCTGAAGATGACTGAGTCAGCACTAACAAAATTGCTTGGGATGGACATTGATTGCTCGAAAGACTGGTCAAGAATTCACGTTTTCAGTGAATCCTTCATCAGAGATCTCCTCCTTAAGTATAGTATGTCTGATTGTAATGCGGTTGCAACTCCAATGGAAACAGCTATTACTTTTCACCCAGAAGGGGACTCCTTCTGACGATTTTCCGTTCGCATCCCTCATTGGATCCCTTAATTTCTTGGTCAACACTACCAGACCCGATATCGCTTTTGCATTATCCCAACACGTCAATGCATTTCCAGCAAGTACACGTGATTGCAGTTAAACGGGTGCTGCGATACCTTAAGGGTACATGCCTGGGCTTACATACAAGAAAAATCTAGATTCTGGAGGAACGATCACCTGTTACGCCGACGCATCGTTTGCTTCTACCCGTGATTGGAAGTCCATGACAGGCGGTCTCATCATGCTAAACCGTCAAGATTCACCAATTATTTGGGAATGCAGCCGTCAAACGGCAACAGCGACATCAACGACGGAAGCTGAAGGGATTGCCACTTTCATCCTTTGCCAGAAAGCACAGTTGATCACAAGCTTATTGCAAGAAATTGTATCCTCATGTACAACGACAATCAACCGCTTCTTGATCTTCTCAACGTCAACGGTCACATTGTCGCACGTCATCGGGCAGTTGGATCGAAATTAGCCAAGCTTCGGAAATGGTCTCAAAATATTAACGAGGAAGCACATAAGATGGTGTTCGCTTATGTTTCAACTGAAAGAATGCTTGCCGATCTTCTTACCAAGCCCCTGGCAGCTCCACGGTTCAAGATCCTCCGAAATTCCTTCATGAACGATTCTCTCTCTGCTCCATCAATGAGCTCAGACGAAGAAGTATGATTCGCTACAATCTGGGGAGGTGTTAAGATCCTGACTTAATTTTACTGGTTCATGTCCCAAAACGAGATTTTGCACTACACAAAATATCACTAACAAAAACCACTATCAAATATTGTTCTTCGCTGTCCCAGAATACGCTGGACTGAGTCAGAACTACGCTGGATAAGTTCAACAATTTAATCAATGTTTGTCATGAAGTCAGAACCAACGAGTCAGTACTCTTGCTCCTACTGGACGAAGTTTGTGTAAAACAATTTGTTGCCAACCAGGACACTGTCTTATTCAGTTTTCTGTCTTTGAGGTGATTTGGTACGCGCAGGAGCAATCCTCCACCCCGTATATATCCGTGTGTCCAGATTTCCATGCCCTTGCGAGCAAATGGAGCTCCATCCTCGAGATAAAAAATATTTTTATTCTCTTGGAGTTACGCAATTTTTAAGCCAGATTTAGGAGGAAGATTTCTGAGACCCTTGAACCAAACGCATTTTCCAAAAATAGCTGGTTTGTCCGAAACATGACACGCAGACCTGCAAGACGTGCCGTGCCGCTGAACCTCCAGTTGGTTAGTTGGTTCTTGAAGTTGGTTCAAGTAATTTTTCAAGGCAGGTCGTTTTCATGACGTTACCTTCTTCGTAATTTTTTTCTGAGCTTTTCAAGTTCCCATGATGATGTGCCCATGTTTGCGGCTACTTGTCAGCATTGTATTCTTTTTTTTGGTGAACGGAAAAGGAGACAGCGACGAAATCAAAACATCAGAAACTGGTTTAGTTGGTTCTCTGGATTTTAGCGATGGGGGACCGGATTAAAGTTGACGAGTTCGTGGGATGGCTGACAGCAAATTTAGAACGGACGAGTGTTGCGACTGAAAGATTCCCGGAAAGACGGAAGGAGAAGGCACACGAATTTTTTCTTAAACTTGCAAAGCTGGAAAAAGGTTGTTCTGTGAGACAACAATTATTTGCGGTAATCGATCAAGGAATTGTTGATCACTTTGTGCAAATTTGGACGATCAATTCAAGAGCTTGTTTTGACTCTCCTCGACGAATGGAGTGGAAATCGTTAAAGAAGAAAGCTGAACATTCCGTCCTGATTGGTCCCGCTGTTTTCGGTGAACTGGAATTTTATGTGCGAAGGAAAACGAGCCCCGAGAGGAAGATTGCTGATATTAAGGTTGCATTGAACAGCACCTTGCAGACGATAACAGCAATTGTTCAGACTTTATGGAGAGAGGTTCGTTCAATGGCTCGTGTTTGGTGATTTTCGGGCTTCCTGCAATTCGCAGGCTTCTAATTCAGTTCCTTATTGGTTTCGTTTTTTTGTTTAGGAGGGCGATTCACTCTATTTTCCCGACGTGCCCGTATTATTCCGATCAACCAAATCAAGGGACGTTCCAACTGTAACCAGAGAGACAATTATGTATGCTATTCGTCGCGCAATAAATGACTATAAAGATGCCACAAGGATTAATCTCTTCACTACACCGTAAGACTTCATGCAAGAGCAAAACGGACTCTTTTTCTCTTTAGTCAAATGGCATCCGCTCGATCTGGCATTACAGAAGCCTTAGATGCTTTTTTCTCCATCAATTACGAAAACATTCCTGCTCTCGTTAATGCAACAGAAGGAAGTAATGGTGCAGTGGTCCCAGAGTTGTACAAGATTTTTGATGGCATTCTGGAGATTGGAAAAGCCACAGTTCAAGTTGCATTTCCGGTACCTCACCCCATTACTGATGGCCCAATCCGGACAACAGATATTCAACTGAAGCATCCAACAATTCCTCCACATTCAATTTCCCTTTTCGCAACATCCTTTTCCAACTATGGAACAACCAGGGCTTTGTCAATGGCAGTCAAGCGTTACTGCACGGAAGAGAGACTAAAGCGGGGTGTTTGTTTGTTTCCATGTTTCAATCCTGAATGGCGTCAAAAATGCCAGATAGGAAATGCATTTGAATTAGACCTGAATTCCTCTAGAAAACTGATTGAGCCCGTTGATAACGCGTTGGAGCGTCCAGCAGGCTTCTGTAGTTTACAGTTGAATCCAGCAATTCAATTAGCGCGACTGAGAGGAATTTGCGAAGAAGTGAGATTGAATTCAACAAGCGAAAGTGATTTCGACAGAGTGAAGATCGGAACTTGTCAAGAGGTAAACCCTTGTAGAGTGACGCTCACCATGTATGTGCGGCCCAGTAGTAATTCTGGAGCTAATCCGTGACTTGACATTCATCTGGATGTCACTTATTAGATAAGAACACCATCTAGCTGCATCACAGATCCGTAGTCATATTGTTGATCTGATTCTATGAGCACTTGAACACGGCAACATCATTCCTGGATCTTCTGTTTTTTTAGATTCGTGGTATTGGAGATTCACAAAAGTGCGCAAAATTGATCCAATCTTCAATTATTCAACAACAATTTCCAGCGAATCAAGACGCAATATTTGTGGGAGCAAGTGTTCCCCAAGAAGTGGGAGATGTAAGTGGTTCATTCTGCTTCGTTTTCTATTGCGACTTTTCAGAGCAATCTCTTTCGTATCAAGACAAAATTGCGCGTCGTTGGCAGCAGTGTGAACAACATCGTGCATGAATTGAGAAAAATTGGGTGGCTTCCAAGAGAAATCGAAGACAATGTTCACAGTAAGAACCATTCGGGGGAGCACACAATTTTTTTTTTAATATTGCTTGCTCAGGACATCCAAAAAATTGCGAACTCAGTTTGCCAGATGGACGTTGATTTGGTGAAAATGAGGCTCGTAGCTCGATCACCTCCACCTCAATTATCTTCTAAACTCAAACACTCCGGAATGGGCAATTCCTCTGACTTACAATACAATACACGCCTGCTTCAGATTGACGTATGTGGTTCAATTGCTAACAGCGCTGGGCCTTGATGCAACTACAGCAAACGAGGTGGTGGAGTTTGATATGTTCTCTGATCGCCACGCTGTTGAGGTTCACGATGGACTTGTCCGCCCAAAGAAACATATGAGAGACAAGAGGCGCTCAGCTGGGTTGCAGACCAGCGGAAATGTTCAACTATGGCCTTTTGAAAAATCTGTTGGAATGATTTTGCGCCAAATTTTCTCAGATGATCTTCTCAAGAATCTCTTTATTCTCGAAGCGGCTCATTGGAAGAACCAAGCTTATATGTCTCCAATAGATGACGCAATTGCCAAGTGGCAGGCGAAGCTCAGACCGTAATTATTATAGCATTAAATATGTCAAAATTACTTCCAAAATTGCTTTTTACTTCCAAAATTGCTTTTTACCGCAGCTGGTTCATTATCCTACTTGTATGCTGTTTTCACTAGAACGGCGAATTAACAGACATGAAATTTCGCTTTCATCGTCAAAGCGATCAGTCAACTGCAGAGGGCGTCGAGTCGCATCCGCTCAAAGCGGTTCGAGTGAGACACACAATGATACGGACAACAGAAATAAAGTTCCAAACAGTCCTTGATAAGAATTTAAGCCCTAAAGGTCAAACTTCGGAGATGACATGCTAATCATATTTCCTCCGTTAAATATTGACAGGAAATACATTCCCAACTGTCCCAAAGTCCTGACAAATAATGGAACGATATTTTGGGCCAAATCGAAATTCCTCGTTCACCGCCCTCCCCTACGGAATAAGATCACGGGGAAATCTTTGATTATGAGCATTGCGATATGGGTTGGGAGAGATTTTTTCAAAGGGGGATCTGTTGCAGTAGTGACAATTTTCTAATCGAGAACATGTTTATATCCCTCAGCGAGGTAAAGAGATCATGACTCATACGGGTTGCTCACATATCTACCGACTTACGTTCATTGGTGGAGATATTTGCGTCTGGCTGACTGGCAAGTTACGCCCAGTAACTATAGAGAAATGGCTATAGCATGTCTTCAGTCATTGTTGAGAGGTAAGTTGGACCAGAAGTGGCTCTCGAATTGGGATCATCTCGAAAAAATACGACGTCCAGATGAATGTCCCTTCTGATATTTATCTTGTGATATAAAGATGATCACAAGATAAAGAAGTCATTATGATTCTTGAGGAAATGTGGATGAGTCACCATCCGTTATTGTCGATTTGGATGAGTCACCATCCGTTATTGTCGATTTGGATGAGTCACCATCCGTTATTGTCGATTTGGATGAGTCCCCATCCGCTATTGTCGATTTGGATGAGTCCCCATCCGCTATTGTCGATTTGGATGAGTCCCATCCGCTATTGTCGATTTGGATGAGTCACCATCCGTTATTGTCGATTTGGATGAGTCACCATCCGTTATTGTCGATTTGGATGAGTCACCATCCGTTATTGTCGATGTGGATGAGTCACCATCCGTTATTGTCGATGTGGATGAGTCACCATCCGTTATTGTCGATTTGGATGAGTCACCATCCGTTATTGTCGATTTGGATGAGTCACCATCCGTTATTGTCGATTTGGATGAGTCACCATCCGTTATTGTCGATTTGGATGTGTCACCATCCGTTGTCGATCCGTTATTGTCGATTTGGGTGAGTCACCATCCGTTATGGATTGATGTCATGATGACAAGACATGAAGATAATCTTTAGTTGTCTTTATTCTTTAGAATCTCAAGTATTTAAGTAGAAAAATCGATTAAATCGCTGCCAAACAAGTGTATGATTACAGTCTCGTTGCTAACCAACCAGAAGTTCTCAACCAAAAAGAGTAATTGTGTCTCTTTTTCATCTCTAGGTTTCCATTGCAAGTTAGAGAGGCCAGAAAAATGGTCACTGTTGGGGGTTTCTCATTCGGGCAATTTGGCATAGAAAACTGTCGCTATACTAAAATGAGAAATTCTACCACCCATGAAAAATGAGAAACGTTTGCTGGCAGTCAATTAGAACTAAACCTGTTGCACAACTAAACAAAAAAAACAGACAAGAGGAAAGTTGTTTGTTGTTCTGCTCCAGGCCTCGCGCTAGAGATTCCTGAGTACTGCATGAGGGCGTTGGGGTTATTGCCGAGGCCTTTCGAGGTGGGGTTGAATGACGCCGCTAGGTTATGGATTGTTGAGTTCCTCCATGAGTCGTTACCACTGTTCAAGTCATCGAGCATGGGGAGACGGAAAGCGGTGAATTCATCCTGACTCGTATTGGTGGATTCATCCGGTATGTTGCGACTCATGGTGGTGAATTTCGTTGGTGGGGCGCTTGGACCGTTCCCTGAAAAAGGATTTAGCTTTCTGGAAAATAGAGTTGGGTCTTACAGACGGATGGATACTCCTTATGTGGAATGCACATTTCCTTACAAACCCTTGCTGGTTTGTCCACCGTGTTCCACAGATACATTGTCATTCCATAAGGAATACGCCTGAGATTCGCGCAAGGATGCTTTTTCTCCTTTAGCATGGTTTTGCAGTACTTGGCCCGTTTGTTCCAGTCGTCAAATCCGAGTAGATCGTCGTTTGACCAGAATTCCTGTTCTTGCAGAGAGCTGGTTGTTGGTAGAGAGCTGGTGGTGGGTCGATTGGCTTCTATGGTTGGTAGAGAGCTGGTTGTTGGTAGAGAGGTGCTGGTTGGTAGAGAGCTAGTGACTGGTAGAGAGGCAAAGCTGGTCAAATCCTCATCTGAAAAAGGATTAAATCTTACAGCCGGGTGGATAGCACATTTTACCTTAGGGGGCTCGTTTTATCCCGATTATGCAGGGATCCCCATTAAAAAACCGCCGCTTCCGTTCTTCAGCGGACTCAAAAAATCCCCAGGGTTTGGGATAGTTTGTATCTTTAGATGGCGAAGGATTACGAAGGTTGTTTGAATCTCTCTGAAAAAGTATTAAAGTTTTCTGGATGATAGAGTCGGGTCTTACAGATGGGTGGATAGCACCTCTTGCCGCAAATCATTCTTGGTTTGTCCAAGAAGTTCCTCGGAAAAAGGGCTCTGTTGTTTTCTATGCGGAATCGGTAGCTCGCACAAGGATCATCACCATACTTTTCAATATCTCTACAGGACCTCTCTCGGCCTTCCATAGTTTCCCCATATTGAAGATCTTCCGGGGGGCTGTCCGCAAGCTTGGAGATTGTTCGTAGTCTCTGAGGACGGCAATGGCTGTAGCACCAGGGCAAAGTTGGAAAAGCTCTTGAGAAGTCTCGTACACGACGTTTCCCTCGAAACAGTCGCCAGTTGACGACGTTGGCGGATTAGATTCATTTGAGTTTCAGAATGGAAATGAGAAAATGAAGGGTCTGGGTATTTCTGTCCCACAGGGCATGCAAAGTACCAAGTACTGCGCGGAGCAAAACATCAGGACCTCCACTCACACATACATCAAGAACCAATTCCTATTACTAGGGCAAGGAAGGAAAGATTGAATGTGTTTTGCGTGAGGGTGCTGCGGGTAAAGATTTCATAGATATACCTGCGCATTGCGCAATCACAATTAGTTGGCGAAATCGCGGTCGACGATGTTGCCACTGAGGTCGGGGCATCTGTGGTAACTCCCCGTATTGTTTGCTGCCGGAGTAGAAGAATAAACCCGTGACGTTTTTGATAAAACGTGCCTTCAAGATCACTTTCGCGCTAAAAGCCATTGGAAATCACTTAAGATGTAGTCCGGATAACAGAAGACTGATGCACCTTTTTATGAAATTTGGTCTGTCGATTGTATCTAATGCGGTTGACCGTCGAGTCAGAGATGAAGCATTTGTGAACTATCTCTTGAATGAATTCCCCACAGCAGGGAAACCCACATTCAAAAACGGCAGAGGAAAGTTTGATGAGAAGTGGTCATGAGGCATTGGCGTGGAAGATCCCTGAAATTTGCTTCCCTCACTAAGTATACGCTCGCACCATCTACTACTCTATCTGTGAGGACAAAAGTCCCCTGGACGCAAAGTGGTAGTTCGAGAACCAAAGTGTGAAGAGTGTAAGGGATAACAGGAGGAGGGCAGAACCCCGGAGGGAGAAGTAGGAGGTAGCCAAAGTCAATAGAAACAGCGATATCACGGCAGTTGACGGAAAAACCCAGAGAGTAACAAAATGTATACACAACATGAACAAAAAAACACGTCGACATCGCCAAGACCACAATAAACAGGTACTTCAGGCCTCTGTTGGTGACAGGGCGCAGGAAATAAATCATAAAGAGCGAGAATTGGTGAGCAAGAGCGTTTAAGACTTTGTGACGGGTCCTGAGACTTCAGAAGCACCAAGGCACACATGCCACGTGTTCCTGTTGAAGCACCCTCCTAAACCGTCCTTTGTTCAGCATTTTTCCCTCGCTATGACTTTCTTCGGTTCTCCTGGGCACCCCAGTTTATTGAAGAGTGAGAGAACACCCCACACGAGAATGCATGTTAAGCATGCACGTTGAGCATGCATGTCTGGTAGGAAGGTACTCAAGGAAACTAAATGACCCAATGAAATGGTTAATTGAATTGTTGAAATCAGGATAAGTTCAAATCGAATTGCAGTCGTTTTCATTTCATTAAAAGTGGACAATTTTAGGATGAAAACAGATTTAGCGTTACAAAACCAATTGATGGGAATTATGAAGGAGGATTAGACTGTTTCTCGATTGCAGAAATGATCGTATTGATGATATTCGGATCCTCAACGCGGTCGAGTGGGAGCCGTTGGGAGTCAATTGGAGATGCTTCACTCAGAGAAATCAATAGATGGCGTAAGACTTTGGTGTTGTGATTGCGAGGGAGCCTGAAGGGAAAACCGTGGGCACCTATTTCTTTGAGAGCTTCATATTTTGCTGGCGTGTTCAACGAACTTCTTACACACCTTGCAAGAATGATAAGATTTTTAAGACACGCGATCGGCCCAACATCATTTCTTAGTCGTTGTAAACATTCTCTAAAAAGTTCTGCTCGTGTATTCTGAACTTGCTCCAGTGAGTTGTGAAGTACAACAAACGCAAGAGGGACCTGAGTGGCAGGGTCGGGATTTTCTGTGGCAGCTACACTGGGCTGCCTGACGAATGCCAGGTAACCTTCTTGTAATGGAGTTCAAATATCCACCATAGAGTCAAATGTGAGACTATATCAGGAAACTCTATTGTGGTATCAACATAACCTTTTGATATGAACATTTTACCTCCCCCTTGATATCATCTTTGATCGGTACAATTGCGGCCTCAGCAACTGCCGGATGTCTCAGTAAACTTTCTTCCATCGCATTTAATGATAATCTATGAGATGCAACGTTGATGACATCATCAGTGCGGCCATCGATCTTCAATTCATGCTCCTTGATAAACCACGTTCCCGAATCCTGAAGGAAAAAGTCTCATCCCTTTAACTAGTCCTTGAACGAGTAACTGTTCACAGGGGATAGCGCCAGAAACAAATACAACGCTGTAACTGTTCATTCTTGCCTTCGTATCAAAATATCCTGGAAACGTCGACAAGTAGCTCTGACGCATGCAGTCGTCTCCGTTTTGAAGGGAGACCAAAGCACCAGGAGGTAGAGGAAGCTGGGCCAGAACCGGACCGCTGACTTGATTCAGAGACACTTGCTCTGGGACAATCCGAAGATTCCATCCAGGAACCATTTCACCCGTGCGCCCCTTTCTAAAGGATTAATTTGAACCTCCCAAAGATGAAGATTATTACAGATCTGTCTAACATTCTGATCTCAATGCTGTCAATGAAAACAAGGCCTACTTTGGTTCCAACTTGATGGGGGGGTCATCGAGAATTCCAGCCATGGCAGTGACCATGGGATATCCCTAAGTATAAGTATTCATACAACGAACCTCTGATCAGTTGAAGTTCAAGTGTAAATTCTTACTGTCTCAGTGTGCCACCAATTATCTTGCACTATCGGGAACTTGTCGCCGTCATGATGACGAAGGTGATTCGAAACCCATTCACCAACTTCCTCATCAAATCGCTCACCTCCACACCAAATGCGCTGAAAGATACAAGCAGCTGTTGCAACACAACTGAGGATGCACAATTACAAGGATGGAAAAGATTCACTCCGAATACAAGAGCTCAGTCTGCATGACTATGGGCGAGTCCCGGGAGGTCCGGGCGGCTTTGCACGGGACGTCGGTCTCACCTTAAGGTTGGGGGATTTGTGTTTCCCTATCGCAACACCGTCAGGATCTGCGCGACGAATGACTCTGAGCGCTGAAGGCGTGGTGAAGATTCCTTTGGCTTTTCTCTTTTGACTCAATTGAAACAGAACTCCTAACAACAATAATTTCCATGGAGCACTAATCGCGTGCTGCAGCCACGATAGTAACAGTGCAAAAGCCAAGCGTGCCACACGTTCGTCGTAATAACTCACCCGCATCAGGCGGTCCAGTTGGCTTCCCCTCATGGAAGATTGAAGTCGATCCAACAGTAAGCGGGCCGTAGACTCCCAAATAGTGTCCCAAGACCCACCCAACATCGCCAGTATTGAAGAAAACGTCCCCATCACGGACGTCGAAAACAGAAGGAACCGAAAAATGAACGGAACAGAGCTGCCCGACGTGATCGCGTATGACTCCCTTGGGGTCGCCTGATTCAGACATGGGAATGAGTGACAGATTGAGAGTCCAGACACTTGCTCATAGAGTAAAAACATCGCGTGCGATCTTACCGGTTGTTCCACTCGTGTACAGAGTGTACAGTGGGTGTGTGGATGGGACTGGAATTAGAGTATTATCAGCATTCGTTGGATGATAAGGCTTCGCATGAGAGGAAAGAATGTGTTCTCGAATCAGATTGCCCCATTTCACGTCGTGAGGCTCCACTCCCAAAAGCGACTATCACAGTTGATACACAGGAGAGGCAGCGATTATTGAGCTACCTGCTCTCGTTCTAGGACTACAACCGTCTGGGGCTTATGGCTGCTCATTTGCATCGCTTCACTGAGCAATTCCCGGTAGAAAACAATACGAGCTGGTTCAATTCCACAAGAGGCTGCAATAACCACCTGAAAACACATCTTCATGCCCCCGACGTTTCACATTCCCCACCTTGGGCTTCACCAACTCCAGTCTGCGATGCAGCTCCCCAACACCAAAACCCCCAAAGACAGCGGAGTGCACCGCCCCCAAACGCGCGCAAGCCAGGAACGCAGCAGCTGCTTCAGGAATCACCGGCCTTGAGAACGTCTATAAAGGAGGGCACTCGAGAGATTGCTGCGAAACTTACAAGTAAACGAGGACTGCATCTCCTAACCCAACTCCTAAAGAGGCCAGTCCCCTCGATAATGCATCGACCTGAATGGAATTGTGGCGTTCGATGAGTGTTTTTTTGAAAGCGTCTTTCTTACGAGGTTGAGAAGCTGCTGGTATGTCAGCGTCTCACTTTTGTTCGTGCAGGGCGATTCTCTATAGATGGCTGGGTCGTCCGCTTTTCCCTTCAAAATATGGCGATCTAGACAGTCGTAGCATGCGTTGAGCGTTCCACCGACGAACCAGCGGGGCATGGGCGTTGCTTCCTGATCGAGGATTTTCGTGTAAGGACGAAACCTGGGAGACAGCAATCATCGATAATGGATCTCTGATTATCCCATTCGTTGGGTCGAAAATTGACTCGCTTACCAAGTCAATTTGGAGGCGATGACGGACCTAGAGACACATTCGAAAAATCGTTTGAAAGAGCAATGGTGGGATAGCAACGAGCAACGGCGTGGTAGGACGGTTCATACCAGAAGTCAAAGGGCCGAATAATTGAGACCGTATGCAGAATGCGTTGCATCGATTGTCGACTCCAATCAGTTTTTGGAGAATACTGGCCTTCGGTCGGGTAAAAATGTGGGATTTGAGGTCCTAATTTGATCACTTCGTTCATTATCGTCGACTTCAGTTTCGCAATTTCTTCATTTGTGTGAGGATGACGTGGGTATAAAATATTGTGAACTTCGAGTACAGTTGGGGCGATTGTGCTTGATCCTGATCGTGGGACGAAAGGGCTGCAACGGTATCGAATATCGTTTTGTGGGGCGGAGGAAGATGGTTTGAAAGAGGATGAATGTCGTAAAAATGTCGTCAGCGCGCCACATCGTCTAACTGGATGGAACACAGAATGCATCGGTTCGTGTTTAAATACCACCGTTTTTCTTTCTGAATAATGTCCCAAGTAAACTACAGCGTTCGAATTTCTGACCACGCCAGACTTCGAAATTGTGAACCCCGTGTCCACACAACAGAATGGCAAGTGGCACGTGCGACGAAACAAAAAAAGTTGCAACAAAAAATCAAAGCCTATGTTGTCTACAGGAAGTCCGAAATGATGAAGAAAAGAAGCAAATTCACTGTTGAACTTACTCACTTAAGGATGAAAAACTACTCCTGCAGCTATTATTAGGCCCAGACAAATCGCTTGGAAGACATACCCCACGACTGGAGAACAAATTCACATATTAACGGAATGAAAGCCTTACCAGTCCACCCCGTGGTTCGTCGGTCCATAGCACCTCCCTCCTCCACTACAAGAATGGAGCCATTCATAGCTACACGCCGAATCGAAATCGCGTACCGTTATGAGTCATAACCTTCTCTATATACGACTTGTCAGTTACTTGATAGAGCTGTTCAACGGAAACCTACAATTTTGCAAACAACTAGTGTTACAAGCCACACGCGTTGTCTTATTCGGGAGCACAGAAAGCACAGCAAGCCCGAAATAGCTCACGAAACAATGCATCCCGACAAACGCATACAACAGCAACCAGATTTGAATCGCACCTTATTTTCCGAGTGTGATTTATCGGACTGCAACAATTGTGTGTACTGTACAGTTGTCTTCAATTGATGTTCTCCATCACCATTTTGAAATTGCCGTCCAGAAAATGCGGCCTTTGTTGATCCACATGCCGCCTGTGAAACCGTCTTTGCCATCATGCACCACTCCCCATGCTTCCTTTTCTGATGCATCTTGTAGCTGTCTTTCTTCATCAACACCTTTAGTTGATTTTGATAGATTATTGAGATACAGTGCATAGAGCTTTGAAGTTGATCCGTCAATGAAGTAAATGATGGCTGAAGGATTAGAAAAACGCTATGGACTGCTAATTGATGAACATGAAATACCTTTATCTGGATCAGCCAGAAGACGCCGAGGGAGGACGGCCGAATTGGTCCATGTCACTTTCGGGTCCGTCGGTTTTTCCCCTTTCTTGAATTCCCAGCTCAGAATTCGGAAGCCTTCGGAAACATCTGTAGCATAGATAGCCTTTTGTTACAGGTGAATATGTAACACTCCTAAAAATAGGATCTTTGGAGCCAAGCTTGTACGTGTATTTCGCGATAACAGATTTGTTCGCGAGATCAAACGCCACAACGAATGGACCCTCCGCCCAAAACAGAACCTCTTCAGCTTCGATTCTCTCAATGCTTCTCGGTGGAAGCTCGGTTTTGTGCAGTAGAGTCGTCTGGGTGTCTTTTCCTGGCTCGAGTGACTTTGTCATGATTGCAAGTTTTCCACTATCACTCCAGATAACTGCAAAGAGAGAAGACTGCAGGGTTCATGGGAAACAATGAAAAGCATTGTTTGACTCAAGTGAGTCAGAAACGCAAGGGTGGGCCTACTACTCGGTTGGGATCCCGAAGTATGAAGAGTTGCTCCGTCCGGAAACGGAACTCCTGGGATTTTTTCGTATCGGAAAACAGACCGCACTTTGTTGTCTGCGACGTCAACGATTCCGCGACCAAACCGGCCACCGATCTCGTTCTGCCAGAAGATAACGTGAGTGTCCTGTTGTTCGATCACAGCGATCCAATTGGGTGAATGACTTGGAGGAATCCCTGTTAAACAAAGTAGATAGGCGATGAACAGAAGACCACCAAAGTCGTAAGGGGTCAATTACCTCGAGTAGAAGGACTTATAAGAGTCTGAATCTCGCTACCTCCACTCAAAGAAACACGCTTGATGGCTTCACAAGGATCACTCAGACATCCAGGCGTGTGAGAAGAGAAATAGAGAACTGAGATTAAGGACGAATGGTTAGTAGAATCACCAGTAGGGGATAACTTACAGTTTTTCAACGCTCGAGCATACGTGATGGTTGAAGAATCAGCACTTCCGTCGAAAACCTCCTGCAACCACATTCTTGAGTTGCAAGGATCAATCATCAACGTACCTTCCCTTCCTCTTCAGGCAAAGGGTTCTCTTTGGTTGAGTTGAACTTATACTCGACAACTTTGAATCCGGTTTTCCCGCTGATTCCTTGGATGACAATCAACTTCTGTGTCTTCTCGTCTTCGTTGAAGGCAATCGCTCGAACCTCCTCCGACTTTAATTTCTCGATTTCGATTATTTTAGTTTCGAGCTCCTTGTTATTCTCCTTGTTATCCTCCTTGTTATCCTCCTTGTTATCCTCCTTGTTATCCTCCTTGTTATCCTCCTTGTTATCCTCCTTGTTATCCTCCTTGTTATCCTCCTTGTTATCCTCCTTGTTATCCTCCTTGTTATCCTCCTTGTTATCCTCCTTGTTATCCTCCTTGTTATCCTCCTTGTTATCCTCCTTGTTATCCTCCTTGTTATCCTCCTTGTTATCCTCCTTGTTATCCTCCTTGTTATCCTCCTTGTTATCCTCCTTGTTATCCTCCTTGTTATCCTCCTTGTTATCCTCCTTGTTATCCTCCTTGTTATCCTCCTTGTTATCCTCTTTGCTACTCGCGCCAGGTATCAATTTCACCAGGGAGATCGAGTTGGGGCACTGAATAAAATACACTACAGAAAGGAGCTGAAGTTGAGAGATTCAATCCCGCCACACTTAAGAACAAATGGGAGTGGCTTACGATGATGCTTGTCTTTGGCAGTTTTTGCATAAAACGTTGTCTTAGCGTTTGCGCATGAAGGAATCTCGATTGGTTTCCCAGGAATTTCAATTTTTTGAGAGTCCGAAGAAAGAAATCCATAAATCAAACTGGTGGTTTCTGTCCCTTCGATCCAGGCAACGAATGTTCTGTCAGATTGCAACCCTCTCGGTCTGTTGCGATCCTTGAGGAGCATGCGAGGCACATCTCCGCTGATTGAAATGTTTAAAGAATTCTCTTGAAAGTCTGCGATCACCAAATCGTCGTCGCCTTTTCCAAGAGCGAACGAGGAGAAGGAGCGATTGAAAACAACCTCATGATGAAGAGTTTGGATGTTAGGATCCCAATACTGGAGTTTCGATTCAGCACCCCGTCTCAGAAAAATGACTCCAGATGCTCCAGACTCTAGAAAGTCCATTGCATAAATCCTTGAAAAACATCCTGTGGTCAAGATGACAAAGAACAAAGCGACCGGCCCCATCCAAAACGTCTCAGGTCAGCCACTGTTGTCTAACGCATGCAGGTCTCGATACCTAGTCAAGACACTTGGAGATGAAGCAGCTGACGACCGTGGTGATCGGAACTGTCGCCGCAGTTCTGGCGTATCGTTATTTGCGCCGTCGAAAAAGATCACTATTTGCGAGAAGCTTAATTTCAATCGACGACTTGTCGAACGATGAAATTTTCGAAATTATGGACTTAGCAAAGGAGTGTAAGAAGGATGCTGCTGGAAACACTCAATGCAAGGGTTTGCTCCAGAGATGGGTCGATTGTCTGTTTGGTGTCACACGTCGACATCCGTTAGTCATTGGGTTGCTTTTTATGGAGCCTTCAACACGCACAAGATGTTCATTTGAAGCGGCGTCTAAGCGTCTCGGGTGCCAAACCGTCGCTGTTTGTGATGTACGTTACAATAATGCCGCTCCTTTGTTGAACCTCTTGCGTGTTTCAGCCTTCAACAGCATCACTTTCCAAAGGGGAAAGCATTGAGGACACTGCACGCATGCTTCAGGGATACTGCGACGCCTTGGTCGTCAGACATCCTCGCAAAGTAAGAATATCTCCACTCCGCGTCGCCTTCCGTTTTCGTCCGAGGAAACTGCCTCTACGGTTCTGTTGTCCCCAGGGCGTCCTCTCTGATCTCCGGGGCGTCCTTCCATCGGATTTTCCCATCTTTAACGCTGGCGACGGACAAGGCGAGCATCCAACGCAGGCACTCTTGGATCTATTTGCAATTCATCAAGATTTTCCAAATAGACTGCTGAACTGGAATGGAAAGGTAAGATGCTTGTGCATGCGATTCAAGCACTCCTGGGTTCTTTCAGCCACTGATCATCACCCTAGTTGGCGATTTGGCGTACGGCCGTACAACCCACAGCCTTTCTAAACTCCTGATGCGACTCAACGCGAATCTGCAGTTCGTTCCAACATGTGAGTCGCGATAGAGCTTCTGATGGAACGTTCGGCCCTGATGGTGCATTTGTTTCTCAGGGGGGCTTGGAATGCCAGTAGAAGTTATTGGCGAACTTGACCGTTATTGCGGTAATTCATAGTATTGCATTTGAAACACGAAATGCAAGAAACCAAACTGCTGGAAGTCATCCACCCTCTTGCTCTTGTGCAGGCAAATACGATCAGACCAACTGAACGTTACTCTGTTGTCTCTTCATTAGTTGAAGCTTTAAATAATAGCGATGTTATTTACTCAACGCGGCTTCAAAAAGAAAGGATTGATGAAAATCGTGTACTCGCCAATCTTGAGAAGAGCATTGTTTTGACAGATGAACTTCTCGAGACTCACTCGCCTCCACATCAAATTGTGAGTCCCTTACAGAATGATTGATGAACGATTGTCTCCTCACAGGTTTTGCACCCTTTGCCTCGAGTTGATGAAATCCACGTTTCTGTCGATTCAAACAAAAGGCAGAGGTACTTTCGTCAAGCAGCGGATGGGATGTATGTTAGAATGGCTCTTTTGAGTCTCTCACTGGGACTTTGAGCGCTCGTCTTCCACTGGGACGTTAAGCGCACGTCTCCTCTGATACCTTTGGTTATAACTGCTACCCAAACTCAAAGAACATGGATGCGTTTGCAATCAGAGTACCACAGCGCTTCAGCCGTAGTCATTGGGACATCGAGGCATGTCTACTGCATGCTGAGACGTTCCTTCAATCCTTTATATAAACTGCACCTCTAAATTCGTATCCAGTAGATAAGTGATACTCCTGATTCATTTTGTTTTATTTGTTCAACCGCTGCGAGTGTTTGTGTCATAAATTTAGAGTCTCCATTTAGAACTCTCTGTGTCGAAGGACAATAACACCCATTCAACTTCTTCAATCCGCAAAACCTTCCCTGAGTCGATCATGGCAGCGGTCCGTTCAGCTTCTTATACCCGGGGTGTTCCTGTCGCTCGAGAGGCCTCAGGCATGGTGTTCGATCCCCTAAATCGGCAAGATCCTGCACAACCTCATGTTTCCTCCAATCCGTCGATGATGCTCGGCCAATATCGTCGTCACGCAGCATCAATGACCGCTGCACCGATCCGTGGAAGCGCATTTCCACAGACCGCACCCGGATCTGAGGGTCGTACGATGCGTTCTTCGTCGTGGGCGCCAGACAGCCCTAAAAAGATGAAGTCATACTCGAAATTAACGGGGGAGGGAAAAAAGGGAATTTTCTGGAGGTTTCTCACTCGAATTGGGGCATCGAAGTATTTCGGTCCTCGTATGCTGAAAAACAATAAAAAGGAATTTCGTAAGTAGAGGAGCGACGGCTAGCTAGAAAGTGGAGAGATATCGTCGCGTCTTTAATTCGCCCCTGCTTCATCAGAAACGTTTAGATGTATATTGCTCATGCTCTCACTTTGTGTGCTTGTAGTATCGTGGTTTACGCTCGCATGCCTTATTGTTGTTGGTTACAAGTTCTTCTCAGACGGAAGTTTTTCGGCGATCCTCACTCTAGCATCGGCGTTCCAGTGTTTTGCAGCAGCCGTACTCAACATGAAAGTTTATAGCCAACAATCTGTTGCTGGAGTCTCACAACGATCGTTGTTCCTAATCCTTGTGTGTCTTATCACCCGACTTTTCTCTACATTATTCTATAATGGATACCTTCCAGTTGACAGGCAAGATGATCAGCTCCAGTCTTCTCTCCGTCATGATGTGTTTTTTTCAGATCTGGTGATTGGGTCTACCAAGCAGCAGATATCATTACTGTGATCTTAATTTTCATCCTAATTATTTATGCGAGACGGAATTGCCATAATTCGGTACAACAACAGCAGGATAAGGACACATGCGTCGTTGTTGCTCCAGTGATCGTCGCCTTCATCCTATCTCTCATCGTACATCCAACGTTAAACCAAAATCTTATGGCTGATGTCGCATGGACGTTTGCGCTTTATGTTGAAACGTTCGCTATGGTGCCCCAGCTCTTCATGATGGTGGGTTCACGCAGCTTCAGATTTAATGGTCCTTATAGTTCTGAGTTGCAATCAGCACTACCACGCGTTGCGTGTGGAGACCATATGGGCCCTACGGATTATATGAATTGCAATCTTCTTCATCCGTTTCTTATTTGTTTTCTGCAGGGAAAGCTCGGTGGAGAGGTCGAAGCGTTGACCAGCCATTACGTTGCTTCAATGGCCGCCTCGAAGGTCTTCGCTTTCCTCTTCTGGTATTTTTCCTATAATGAATTAACACCAAGGAATGGTGCATATAACTGGGCTGGTAGGTCGTTGTGCTATTTGAAACTCTCCTTCACGATTTGGAGTGGTTTGATTCCGGGGTCGCGTTTTTGTCAATTCTTGCACGACAATTCGTATGATTGATGAATTCTTATCCCTCGCTGTTTCTTCAGGTTGGGCGGTCATTTTTTCGTACAGCGCACAAACGCTTCTGTTTGCTGATTTTTTCTACTATTACCTCAAGTCGATGAAAATTGGAAGGAAGATGATCATAAATTTCTAGACTAACCCCCCGATCATAAATTCCTAGATCTCTATGTGTCTGCGGCAATGATTGTTTTTATTTCTGTTTCTTTTTTTCGCGGTGTTCTCCTTTCGATCTTTCCCACATCAAATGCGTTTTCATGGTGACGTGTCCAGCAAGGTAAACTTGTGAACAGAATTTGTCGTTGGAGCAACGCAACATAGTTGGATGCATTTGACTTACAATCTCATCTGTACCAAAAGACTCGATGTGATGCTTAATTGGGTGTGGAAGCTGAAATGTTGTTTCTTGCGTCAAAGAATGGAAGCTCCTTAAAACAATTCGGATAAAACACTTCGTCCTACAATCTACGAGAGCGAGATCTCCCAGTCATGAGGGACAAATCCCTAGGAGATTCCTAAGCGAGAGAATCTCCCATGGAAAAAACTCCGCCAGGAAAACGTCTCGGAAAAGATTTGCTGGAGTGCAATTACACATTTCGAGCCCAGGACTTTCAGAAACGGACCGGAAAAGATTTGCTGAGATTGAACGAGCGCTCCCTTTCCTGTCAGTGACAGTTTGTCAGCGAAAGAGGAAGCGACGGAACTAATGGAGGAGTTTAAATTGCATCCAGTGGTCATCAGGAGAGAGAGAGCGATCAACAAGTTTCAGCCATTTCCTCATCTTTTTCAATATCTTCTCCAATATTCATAAACCAATCTTTTTGAAGTCCTGCAGAACAAACAAAATGCGTTGGTTACACCATTTAGCAGAAAGTAAGACAATCGCTGTATGAAATTTTACCTCCGAAAGGATCGTCCTTCTTGGCGTCACTGTTGGCGCCCGTAATGTTACAGAAATGAATGCCTTTCTTGTTGAATGCGAGCAAGAGCTGGAAGTACTCTTCAATGCTAATTGTAACAGCCCGACGCTCGCTTAACTGCGCCTCTTCAAGAACGGATTTGATTAAATCCTGAACAGCGACACACGACCAGAAATGAATGTCTATGCTTGGGAAGCGAGTGGCCCTCGTGACGAAGCGTCTATTTCTTACCTTCATCTCGACAATTTCTGGAATGGAGCCTGTGACCGAACACCAAGCCTTGTAATTGTATTCCAGCATATGCAAAACAGGTTTTATCGTAAAGTTGCTGTTCAGCGTTCTTCTCTTGCGTCCGAAGCAAACGCGTATCATTCCATCCCACTCACGAAAATCAATCTAAAAAATAGAAAATCAATCTAGAAAGAAGTTTCAATCTCCGCTTCGATTTATTAGCGTGAAACAGGCATCGCGTCACCGAAGAGTGATATGCTGATGCGAGGTCTCACCTTCAATTGAGGCTTTCTAGGGGTCAATCTAACGACCATAGAATCAACTTTGGGGGGGGGCGAGAAGTTAGCTGCTTTCACAAGGCAAATACGCTCGACTCGACAAAAAATCTGTGTATTGATTGCCAAGCGGCAATAAAACTTATCATTCGGCTGAGCGCACAGCCTGGAAAACACAGACAATAAAATATGAGGGACAGTCAATCATCGACTTCGATCATGCTGTAGCGCTGCATGTTGCAATGCTACCAATTCGTGACCCATATGCCACCAATTCGTGACCCATATGCCACCAATTCGTGACCCATATGCCACCAATTCTGGACCCATATGCCACCAATTCGTGACCCATATGCCACCAATTCGTGACCCATATGCCACCAATTCGTGACCCATATGCCACCAATTCGTGACCCATATGCCACCAATTCGTGACCCATATGCCACCAATTCGTGACCCATATGCCACCAATTCGTGACCCATATGCCACCAATTCGTGACCCATATGCCACCAATTCGTGACCCATATGCCACCAATTCGTGACCCATATGCCACCAATTCGTGACCCATATGCCACCAATTCGTGACCCATATGCCACCAATTCGTGACCCATATGCCACCAATTCGTGACCCATATGCCACCAATTCGTGACCCATATGCCTATTATTATGATCATAGCGGGGACACACCTTTCTGCAAATTCTTTCTGAAACATTAAAACAGCCGAACGGAACAGAGGGCGGTGAGCAAGGAGCTTGAAGATAAATGGGGACGAAATTTGGTAGGGCATGTTGGCGGTACAGACATCAAATGTTCCGAAATCAGTCCGTAAAGCATCTCCATAGCAAGCATTCAAATTTGTATAACCCAAGCTCATAGCGCGTTTTTTCACTTCACCAACCATTCTTTCATCAACATCAAGGGCGACAACTTTTCTTGCAATTGGGAGCAGACGCATCGTTAGATTGCCCGTGCCTGAAATGATGAAATAAGGAATCCGAGAGCGACAAAACAACACACCTGGCCCAATTTCCAGCACCGTGTCAGTCGATTTGATCTCAGCTGCAGTTACAATTTTGTCCAAGATGCCTGGATTCCTCAAAAGATGTTGTCCCAGATTTTTATCGAGCTTCAATGACAAGCCAGCCCCGCCTGGCTTGGAGCCGTAGGGTTGGACTCTGTTGGCACTTGTGCCAATTGCTTTGGGCCTGCGCATCGCCATCTTGCAGATCGCCAGTCCTGCTCTGTCAGACAACAGCCAGGTCAACATGCAGGGAAACCAGAGCTCAAAAACCCGCATTTTCGAAAAGTGATTCACCAGAACGTGGAACAGGATCAGTTTTCTAAATTAGGTGTAATTTGTATCAAAAACGTTTTCTCCATATTTGAAGGAATCAAAAAAAAGCATCACGAACAAATTACACAGAATAAATAAACAACAACAGGGAGAGAGAGACACAATAAAAAACGCAAGAAAGACGTGCTCAAAAACGATGTCCAGGTGCTCGACTGGTCAGACAGATCAGATGTGGTGAGCGATGGATAAGTCCATCTTGTTGAAAGCAACTCGCGCCGATGAAGAGCCAACACCTGGGTATCTTCTCAACAGCATTGTGGAACTGTCTAATACTGAGGCATGCTATGAAGTCGAAGAATTTCTTCTTAAAGCCTTGGGACAGCACCACAAGCATCATGATCCATACGTCAAGTGTAAGATTCTCAAAATTATACGGTTTATTTGCGAATCCGACAACCGAGCATTTCGGGTTTCCATGCAACGGAAATCCAATGTGTTGAAATCGTTTCTGTCTTATCGAGCTCCGTTGGACCCTCTGCGAGGTGATTCCCTGAACCGCGAGGTCAGAGAAGAAGCGGATCGTTGTATCAAAGCTCTCTTCGGAAGTGAAGAAACTGGGGGAATGACGTCCAATCCCAATTCTATCGCTATCAAGAGCCTCCAGAAGGGGGACCCATCGATGCTCCCCCAAGTCGCATTGAAGGGGTTTGGATCTGGGTCGAGTTCTCACCCCGCGTTTCCATCAACGCGTCGGTTGGGGAAGATGGAAGGTTTTGGAAATCCTCACTTCGCTTATCAAAATGATGGGGAAATACCGGCAAGCCGTTCAAACGTGGTCGATTCAGTAACGGAAGTTGTTTCAGTCCAAGCAGAGAATTTTGTCAATGGATTATCTCAAGCTGCTTTTAGCGTCAGCAAGTTTCTTCCTGAGTCAATCAAAACCCAAATCGGCGCAATCGGAGAAAAGGTTTCATTTCCTCGACATTCTTCGTCTTCTTGGTCTGGTAGTTGGAAGAAACCTGAAGCAACCCATTCGTATAGCTTTTCTGGCTACAGTTTCCGGGAAACGATACACCTGTTCCAAGTTATCCATGCGCCTCCTCAACCCCATCTTTTGTTGATCGGGAATACACCCTTCCCCCATTTCATCAGCCATCTGCGTTATCAACCACAGTCATGAGAACACCACTTCCCGTCACCCCCTCAAAAGATCAGCCAACGACAAGTGCAGCTTATGCAGATGTGGAACTCTATCCTCTTATTTCGCTAGTTGATTCGATGTGTTCGTCTACTATTTCTTCTAAGCCTGGCCCAACTCGTTCTTCTTTGGCTGAGTTTATACGAAAAGTGAACTCGGACCGGAGTGGTGACAGAGTAGCTGCCATTCTTCTAGACAAACTTTCTTCCTCTGGATCTGCGGGTGTGCGTGCAGCAACAACGTGGCAGTCAAAGTATCGGGCGATCGCTTGTTTAGCAGCACTTATTGACCCTACACTCAATTCAAACGCATCTAAAAGGGAGTGTTTTGCGAAGACCATTGAGTCAGGCATCGATTCGACTCTGATGCAGATTCGGTCGTCGACACCCAAATGCCGTCAGATCATCGATGAGTTGATAGAAAACATTCGAGCGTCGGGACAACACAAGGATCTTAGCAGCTCAGCGGATTATTTGGTCGACAGTGAAGATGGTTCTTCCACATCAGCACCTGACTTTGTTCATGAAGTCCATGAAGAGAAAGACAGCCTTTTGGGTGATTTACTTGACTTGACAACGACGGGTGGTCCTCGTAGTGACCCGCCAACTAAGGCCGTTTCTGCCAACAATCAAACCCTCAATCTTTTAGATGAAATGGTAGAAGCAGAAGTGATTGGGCCAGCAGCGATGGGGGGCTGTTCTCTGGTTTGTCCGTTGTGAATACAACAGATGGTGATCCTGACATCTTGAGCTCATGTGGTTTCGGCAATTTGACATTCCAGGGTATGTCCCAACCTGGAATGTCCCAAATCCTTCCCGGGTCCTTCAAATGGGTTCGATGTGAG